>NC_056733.1:267714422-268021922 GCF_019279795.1 Protopterus annectens
TTAAACATAATTTCATCTATTCTCTCATTCCGTATTACCTATACTATGCAAACAAATTTTTTTATCTATTCTTATTTATGATTTTTTACTCATGTATTCTTGTAACATACATATTCAATCATATCCATATTTATATCATTGCTCTCTTCGAAACCTTCAAAGACATTTTCATCACATAAATTTTCCCACAATGTTTTTATTGTCTTATATTTAAAAAAACAAACATGCTCAGTTGTTTCTTCTTCATCATCACAATATAAACATATCTTTCACTTTTTTATATGGCATATTACCTTTTACTGGTAACTTTTGTATTCAGAATCTTCATAAAAATCTTGACAATACACTTTTTTTGCTATACTATTTATTTGTTTTTTTTTATTGCTTTAATCTTTTCTTCTGGTAGATTATCTCATGGATAAATACAGTAAGATTGTCTTGTTGTGGTTTTGTATCATGTTTTTGGATTATCTTCTATATCATCAATCTTTACTTTCCACATTTTTATATTTTGTTGATAATTCTCTATTTCTTCATTAAAACTTTATTTTATTCTTTTATTTCTTCTTATCTTATCATTTCTCAAAATGGTTTATACTTACATTTAAAGACTTTTATAATTAATTTCAAATTTTTTTCTCATTTATCCAGTTCAATAATTTAGTCACATTTAAAGATGCTGCATAAAGCATTTCATTTAACAAGCTAAGTCCTCCTTCCTCTTTATTCATATATAACATTCCCCTTTTAACTGGACTTAATCTAGAACTTCAAATAAATTAAAAAAATCACTACTAACAATTGTTTTTCCTACATTTTTGGAATCGTAAAGACACTTGACAAGTAAGCAGTTTTACCCATCAGTACTGAAATTATCAAATTCACTTTTTCTTGTAAGCCAATCTATATCTTTTCCATTGTGTTTTATATACTTCTTTACTGAACTTTATACCTAATAAATTAAAATCGTTCATTGTATACTGAATACCTCCTATTTTTTTCTGCATCACCCATTCCTTTTTTGTCTTTATTTAGTGTAATACCTATTCCTTTTAAACAATCAACTACACAAAGTATAGCTTCTGTCTTTCCTATACTGTTTTAGTTATTTTAATAATATCATCTACATATGTCATTAATATTGGAATTTCTATATACTTATGCATAACACATTTGACATTCTTCATTCTATGACTGACCACACAAACTGCCACATTCATAACTAAAGGAAATAAAATACTACTCATAGGAAATCTATAAATTATAAACTTCCCCATCACTATTTCTTTACTTAGTCATTCATTTACCAAAATCCTTATTTTATTATTCCTGTAAGCTGACATGCAAGCCTTCCTAACTTTATTATTAAAATTGTATTTTTTCATCAATTTCAATAACAGTTCATATTTACTGAATCAAATACTTTATTAACATCACCTGCCATGAGTTTTAAATCCGCTCTTCTTTCTAGGATATCATCTAACCTTTCTCTTATTCTCATTAACAATTCTTGACATCCTTCTCCTTTTATGCCATTTAAACTTTTTAACAATATATATTCCATCTTTTTTCAAAGTCTTTGTTGTATTATTTTCATACAGATCTTGTGATCTGTATTGTTTAACTGTATTGGTCTCCATGCCTTTATGTCTTATTTTCATACTTTCTCCCATATAAATTTTAATATTCCATTACATAAGTCCTTATTGTTAAAACCTTTGTTTAACCACTTATTTAAAACTTGTAATAGACATTCTTTTTGCTATTCCCCCAATTTTTTATACATTTCAAATCCAATTCCCTGAGGACCTGCGGCTGAATCTATGAGTAACTGTTTAAATGCTTTCCTTAATTCATACAAAGTAATTTCTTTCATTTTCCTCAGTCAATTGTTCTGAATTTTTTTAGTTCCCATTTTTTATTATACTATCTCATTTTTGTTTTAAACATTTCTTCTACATAATTTACAATTTCCACAATTTGAGATTGAAGTCTTCTTATTTATCCTTGTTTATCTTTAATTTCTATTATTATACTACTCTTCTCTTTAACTATTTTGCTTAAGTAGGCTTATACTTCTTCATTTTACACTTGTAGTAAATAATTTTGTTTCTACAAAAATTCTTTGATTTTTTTCTCATAATTACTTTTATATAACTCTTCTTTATCATAATATTCCTTCTTGTTCCTTTCTAAGTTTTCAAACATATCTTTATGTTTTAATATACCCTTGTTTTCCCATCTTTCTTATCTTATTTTGTCATTGTAAAAATAATATACCCTTCTGAACAATTATTGTAAAATTCCCTTATAGTAATATGTTCTCTCCCTAACTGTATATTATTTCATTTCCTTTTTCATTTAATTCATTTTCATTTATTCTTTTTATAGCTTTACTTATTTTAATATATTCTTTATTTATTTTCAACAGAATCTTCTTCTGTTATGCTTATACTTTCAGACAATATAAAATAATCAATCTCAGATTTTAATAGCCTTTTCTATACTTCCACACTTCTCTGTTCCATAGTACCAATCTACTACATTTCAGAACTTCTTTCATTTTTAAAACCATTTTCATCCTTTTTCCTTTTCCCCCTCAAATCACAGTTGAAGTCCCCTATTATTATAATAATCATATTTACCAGTATGTAATCTAACAACTGTTGAAATAATTTATTTTCTTTACAGCTGACATATGCATATATAGCTATAATTCTATAAACTTTCTCCTGCCATAAATCTACAATAGTAACTCTCCTCATCTTAACTAATATTACATCTAAAATTTTCACTTCTCTTCTGCATAAAACTGCTGTTCCTGATTAATGCTCATTACCTAAATTGCATAGTATCATTCCATCCCACAATTTTTCTGTCTGCAATCTTCATTTGTTAGATATCTTATGTCTTCTAAAACAATTATATCTACACCAAATGTATTACATCATTCTAGAATTGCTATCCTTCTTATATTTTTCATGCTATTGATATTTACTGAAATAATCCTTAAGTTGTTGATTTCCCTATTCCTGAAGAAAATCATCCTATGTTCTTCATTCATTCCCCTTTTTCTTTTAAGTTTAGACTTTTAAATCTCATTTTTCTATATCTTATTTTTTACCACTGGAATTCTTTTTACCTTTTACTACTTTCTAACTTACATCTTCATCACCAACTTCTGAATCTATTTCTATTTTGTCTCCTTC
Organism: Protopterus annectens; assembly: GCF_019279795.1. NCBI lineage: Eukaryota > Metazoa > Chordata > Ceratodontiformes > Protopteridae > Protopterus > Protopterus annectens. The sequence goes on from NC_056733.1 coordinate 267,717,632, forward strand.
CTCTTGTCTTTCATTAACATTCTTTTCTTTTCCTGAATTATTTTTCATTATTACATTTACTTCTTCGTTTTGTTCTTTATCATCCACCTTATTTTCATTACCCGTTTCACAAGATTTTTTCTTTGAAATCCATCCATGCATGTCCATTGTTTTACATTTATAACATTCACTTTTACATTTCTTTACATTATGTCCAGTTTCCCCAGATATGTAGCATTTCTTTTTATCACAATTGTTTAATAAATGTCCTTTGCAACAAAAGAAATGTTCTTGGTTATCCCCAATATTTTACCACATCATTATTTCCTTCACCATTTATAATGCTTGGTATATGTATACTTCTTTCACTTTCCTAATACAACAGTGTGGTCCCATCCTCCAGTCCATAATCTCCTAAACTTTAGAAATGCCCATGAAATACAAACACCTTTTAAATGCCATTTTAGAATCTCTCTTTCAACTTCTCTCTGAAATTATTTTCTTTTTTTCTTCTTGGAAAAAAAACTTTTATTACATATGGCTTGTCATTTTGTCTTTTTTTCATATTTACACAAAAATGTTTCATAATTTGTGCAGTCTCAAAAAATGTTACAAAATGGCTCTTAATTTATTAAAATAAAGGCTGTTGTCTCATATACCTTAACACCCAAAGGAAGTATTATTATGTCACATACTTCATATCTGTCCATCTCAATGGTCCTTTTGCTCTGAACTTTTATCACAAACTTTCTTTTAATATTATCTTCTTTTTTTCTTTTCTTTCTGCCCTCTGTACTTCCTAGCAGCTGTCTCCACATATGTTTTCTTTTAGGTGATCTGTCTCTTTCAAAATACTGTCCACTTCCTCTCTCTGAACATTTTCCATTATATCACCACATGATACATCATTTTCTAGTTCACTTTACATCATCATTTCATTCAGTATATCATCTCTCTTTCACTACATCATTTGTTGTTCCAGATAACTCTCTCTGGAAGACACTTCCTGAATCCTCTGTGTCATCACTGACATGCACTCTAGAGCTGGCATTTGTCTTGGCTCCATCTGACACTACTTCCATCTCATGCACTGTCCTCTCAGCCATAACTGTACTAGGAATGGTACACTCACATGCACTCACAACAGACCAGTTGTGAGTACAGCTAGAGAGTACGGTAAGTTCCCAGATGCCCTGGCCAAATTTCCCTTAGTAGTAGTGGGACTATCCTAGTCAACAACAAATAAATACATTTTTCTTCCACTATTGTTAAGCTAAGAAGTCCATAATTCTGCAACTTCTTCTTCTTTCTCTCGCCATACTTTTTCAAAGGTCAAGGTGTGGCTGCTACCACCAGCACCATGTGCAGGTCCAATGAACTACCCTCTCATGTGCAGAACAAAAAATAGCTTCTACAAAGCTGCAGGAATGTCAATTGGCTTCCTGTAGATAGGACCCAATCCATGCCCCCCACAGCAAAAAAATAAATAAATAAATAAATTGTGAACAGGTAATCCAGGAATAAATCAGGTCCTATCTCTGCACCCTGCCGCAACCTCCTCCCCTCTTATCTTAGTTAAAAAAAGAAAGAAATATTTTTGTTTTTCTTTTAAAATGCAGCAAACTGCTTGCTACAAATGTAAGCACATGCTACAGTTTATACTCAGCAGAGTGCTACAGCTCTCAGGTTTTAGTTTACAAAAATAAAAAGAAATACTTTAACCTATAGTAACAACATGTAGCAATTTAAATGAATGCTTGCCCCACTGGCAACTGTGGCTCACATCCCCACAGAAGCTTGCACCTAGGGCAGCTGCCCTTTTCTTCCAACCCTAGTTTAGACCACACAAGGTGCACTATAGCACACAGGATTGACTGCTAATGCAATATCAGCTTTAAAAAGCCAGTGATCAGGATCGGTCGATCCCTCCCCCCAACACTTTGTACCTGGGACAGTTGCCCCTCTCTCCCAGCCCTAGCTACACAACTTTTCAAGGTTGCCATTCTCGTTGTCTTCTAGTTATATTGCACTTCTGCACTATCCACTGATTTGTTGAAGATCTGCACTGGGGATCTGCCAGCACACTGGTCAGATTTACTCTCTACCCTAGAGCTCAAAATCTCCCATTCTGCTCCTGGCAGATTCAGATTCTCAAAAATATTGCCCTCTTTCTACTATTCCACTCCTTTAATCTCTCCCCAGCTTTGTTACCTCCTCTCTTCTTGTGCCTGTGTAGTGGTATACTGAATTAATTCACCACCACCCCCCTTCCTCTACCTTGACTTCAAGGGCAATTCAGAGTAGCTGGTAGGCAATCTCACACACTGGGCAGTTCCCAGATTGTTGCACTTTCAATCCAAAGTTCAGGACCAAAAATAAGTCTCCACTGAAGAAAAAAAAAAAAATAAAAAACACCTCAAAGAATTCTAAACTGTAGCAAACAGCATATGAAGCTCCTTACCAAAGTTACTAACTTACTAAGTTACTAAATAGATTAATATACAGAACCAACTGATATTGCCAACATCCTGGCAGATAGGTAAAGTGCTAACTTTACCCCCCTGTCATCCCCTAAAGGGCCCATCTCTATACCAGAAGAATGCAAAGTTCCTGTAATCATGGCTGTACAGGTAAACAACACACTATCCAAAGCCATGAACACAGCATCCATGGGACCTGACGACATCCCAGGCTGTGTTCTACATGAACTACAGAATGAAGTGGCACCCCACCTAAGTACCATGTTCAATCATAGCCTCACCTCAGGCTATGTGCCCACTGAATGGTGCACAGTGACAGTTATCCCACTCCACAAAGGGGGAGCTACCACACACCCTGGAAACTACTGCCCCATTAGCCTAACAAGCCTGGTCTGCAAGGCTATGGAATGTATCATCATGGAATTTATAAACAATGACACTGGTAATCTCCAAACTCAGGACCCCACCCAGTTCAGGTTTGTAAAAGGCAAATCATGTCTCCTAAACCTGATAGACTTCTTTGAAGCAGTCACCAAAGCCGTAGATGAGAGTAAGGTGGTTCACACAGCCTATCTAGCTCTCGCCAAGGCTTTCGACATATCCCCCACTCTGGAATTATAGATAAACTCACTAAACTAGGTATAAATCCCTATGTCACATGATGGGTTGCCAATTGGCTCACTGACAGAACACACACTGTGAAAGTAGAGACTCCAAATCCAACTTCAGACCAGTGACAGGTGGAGTATCACAGGGTTCAGTCCTGGGTCCTCTCCTGTTTGGTATCTACTTCTCTGAAGTACAGGCCAACAAAGAAGGTCTTTGACTAATGAAGTTCGCAGATGACTGCAAACTAGGAGCCATAATCAAAACTCCAAAAGATGTGGACATCCTACAAAAGGGCCTCGCTGAGACAGATGCCTGGTGTCAAAGCCATGGCCTCAAGCTCAATGTCAAAAAGTGCATTGTCATCCCTTCTGGTAAAAACTCAGTACCCATGAACTACCACATAGGCAGTAGTCTACTTAACACTGAAAGTGTGATAAGAGACCTTGGGACACAGGTGGACAGTAGTCTCTCCTTTGATAATCACATCACCACAGTAGTCAGGAAATCCTTCTACATGGCACATCTCATCACAAAAGGTTTCTCATCCAGGAAAAAAAAGGTCATTGTTCCCCTCTACTCATCACTCATTAGACGCATTATAGAGTACAATGCCCCTTTTGGTATGTGCCTCACAAGATATCTGCAACAACTGGAAAGGCCACAGAAATACCTCACAAAGAGGATTACCAGCCTCAAACAGATGCCCTATGCAGACCATCTCAAAGAACTGCAGCTTTACTCCATTGCATATCGCCTACTCAGAGGCGATCTCTGCCTAACACACAAAGCTATGTCAAACCCAGAGCTTTTAGACATGCTCCACTTAAAGAAATACCGATCCCTATGAGCTACATGGTCTAGGGACCTAAACCTTGTCACCACAATAAACAGAACATGCTGGAGGGATAGATTCCTCTCCCAGAGACTTCCCATACTCTGGAACAAACTACCTATCTATATCAAACAAAGCTCCTCATTAGCGCTATTCAAGAAAAATCTTGATGATTGGATGGGAGATAGGAAATTCACCCCGGGGATCACTTCTGTGGATCTGCTCAACAGTGGCACAGGAAAATCATTTTCTTGGGTGGCGAAAGCCAGGGTACCTTTGGCTAGGCTTATATAGGCCTTAGGGCCAATAGCCTAGTACCTACCTATGAACCTATGAATATAAGAAGGCAGAACATCACCTGTGGCTTCTTAAATGGAAGCTTGCTCCACTGGCAACTGCTGATAACATCCCCATAGCAGCTTGCACCTAGGGCAGCTGCCCTTTTCTTCCAACCCTGGTTACAGCTCTGGGCCAATTTAACATGACTTTAGACCTTGGCTGCACCCTTGATGCACTCCTGATGTGGAGTTCATTCTCCTCTCTGGCCTCACATTTGATGCCCTCTTTATGCAGATTGCTAGTCAACTCCCATCTTTCCTTTTTCTGTTATCCCTGAACAACCAATATATAGGCATCTTCATATCCCACCCTTCTGTGCTACTAGCTGTATCTACCTACCTTTCCTATATCACTGCTTTCAGCATCCCATCTTCCAACCCAGACTCACTGCACCACACAGCAAGACTAGCCAGCCGCAGTGTGAGTCACCCTTGTTTATTTCTTCTGTCTACTGCTGAAATATCTCACAATTGCTTCTGTTTCTGTGTCTGCCCCTTCCCTTTCCATCTTAGGTAAAGTTATAGGGATTGAGATGCACCATTCAAATGAAGACTATCCACAGATGTCCCTTCTTAGTGAAGCTGAAGCCCAGTCCTAGCATGTTGTTGGTATCACTGCCAGGTGTTTCTCCATTCCTCTTCAGTTCAAAGATCCAGCATGTCATTATACCCTCATATCCTTTCTTCCTCCTGTGTGTTGGCTGCTAAAACTAGTAGCTGTTCCAAGAATGTGACCACTACCTCACCCCCACTCCTGATAAGCTTCTATCACCTCCCTGATGTGGCTGCTGCTAGATAATTGGTGCCTACCTTCATCACAATGTAAGTACACTCCTCCTCCATGGGGATCATTTAGATTACCTCCTCCCATATTTACTAAGTCTAAACCACCAGACCAGCTTCACTGAAATCTGGTATCCCCTTTTTCACTTACCCAGAATCCTAAACCCCTTGGCTATTGAGTGTCCAATCACCAAAACCCTCTTCTCTGCTGACACACTGACTCTCATCTCCACTGCCTGCTACATCCCACAGCCCAACCTTTCCACTTCCAGTTATACCACTCCCAATCTTTATGACTGTCTGTGCTGGTTCCCTCCATCATGGTTACATGTATACTTTCATCCTCCTCCCTCATGTGGTCCTCCTACAATACTTTTCTTTGACTTTTCACCATAGATTTCTTCTTCTTGTCTTCTTTTCCATGGTGTCACCTCCCACTTTCTTCCTCTGTGCTACGCTAATTGCCTATGCTCTTTTGGCAACCTATGCACATGTTCTCTTGTTCTTGTACCTTTTCCCCCACTAACATTTCCCACTCCATCCTGTCTACAAGCTTCCTGGTGTCTACTTCTCTCTTGTCCACTCTGTTGTTTTGTTCCTAACTTATTAGTCCACTAGCATATCTATCTTCCATATCTTCTGAAGCTCCTCAGTTCTCTTGCAGACCCCATATCATCTGCCATCTAAAATCTTTCTCAACCAAACAGCTGCTAAACGTCCTGAGCACCTAATAAATGCATCTTCCCCCTACTCCTCTTGATCAACTTGTGCTACTCCTTTCATGTCACATTCATGAATTCCTACTTTCCTTTATTTTAATAAAACAAAGAAATGGTCTCATATTTTTATTCCACAACTGACAGAATAACATAAGGTGCTTAGGATTAACTGACAGACTTATGTTTCCTTATTAAGGGAAATGGATCAGCTATGCCCACTAGCTTATTTGGATGATGCAGTTTCATATATCTTTCAGAAGGAAATACATTTGTATTTTGTATTAGTTACCAGAGAGATTTACAAAGACACATCTTAATGTGGTAAACAACTTATACCTAATTTTTTCCCACTATCATTGAAACAAAACAAGAACAAATGGTTCTCAATCCAGAGTTTAAAAAATGCAAGCAAGCATCTGAATAATATATCTTTTTCAACTGTTCTATGCTAAAAGAACCACAAAAAAAAAAATCTGAATCCTAATCGCAAGTAGAAAACTGAAGTCAGGTCACTGAAAGTTCACCACCAAGAGTTGAATTGCTAGGTTAAGCACTTTCATCCCTTTTACAAGTAGGACTCCATCAGAATCCAGAATGTATTAAAAATGCTATTAAAAACTAGTAAAAAAGACACATGGTTACTAACATGGTTACTAACTGTAAACAGGATTACAGTAATCAGATATTAGCTAAAAATAAGCCATATCAAATAACCGACTGTGTGCCAGCAAAAGTGCTTCCTGGCATAGTGGCAATTCACTGCAAAGTACACATGAATAACCAAATGAAGACACAAGTAGTTAAGTTGTAAGAAGTGCACCAATACAGAAATGCCACAAATAGGCCATATATCAGAGCAGTATGCAGTCAGGTGAGAAGGACAGTGGTCATGTACTGCCTACCATGACCCTTAAAAGGCAGTCCCTCAACAGGTAGTGTACACAAAAGCAGAGGGAGATGTAGGTTGTACAGCGATAAAGGGATGGGTTAAGGTTAGATAAGTAGCTCGTATCTTCCTAAATCGAACCAAACAAAGTCCCAGAACTTATTCCTCAAACTGGCTCTGGCAGAGAAAGAACACGGTTTTGCTCTCTTTTCCAAACCAGGCAAATAATCTACATTTGTACTGGAAATGTAAATTTTGAATCACAAGTAACTAGTAAGTAGCACGGTGTCACACTGCTCTAAAGCAGGACATATGTACATTCACAGATAACATGCGTGAGTTCATGAGCACAGCGCATCATGCATGTGTGGTGGGATGCAGCTGTACTTTATGCTATCCTTTCACTTCGTGGGAATATAGGAGGTCACAGACATCTGTAGATCATTGGCCCATATGCATTCATACTATGCAAACTCTTATGCATCTGCAGCATGGATTTTAATCACCAAACCACACACTGAAGAGCAGCAAAGCAACGGAGGTAAGTCAGCAATAAGGAGCATGTTTTCATCAGTGGAGTGCAATTTTCAAAACGTAATAGCAATGAGGGGAGGCACAGTGTCCTGCAGCATGTGGTCCCCAGTCTATCATACCTGAGAGCCATAGTCTTGCAAAGCAATATAGGTAGTGGTCCAAAACTGTACTATGGTTACCTGCAACTTGAACCTGCAGCAACCGACACATTTAGCATCTCACATGTTCATGCTGAAAGAGGCACTATTGTACACCAGCATTGTAGATGGGGGTAGTCCACAATATCATGTCTGCCTATTCCGGTAATATGCTGCTCATTCTACAAAGAGCTGATACGTATGTATATACTGTAGGGGTAGCTGTAGGGGCCATCCATGTGAATATCCATGACATCGTAACACAGTCAGCCACTGTCACTTTTGAGCCCCTTGGTGGCACCTACCCATACAGTTTGTGAAGCCTGCCTTTTACCTGTATATAGCTGTGGGCCTCTGCATGTCTGTCTGTCTGTACCATGGATTTCAGATATCACTGGTGTACTCTTCCATCCACAGTGAAGAAAGGCACCTACTGTGGTCCTATTCTTGTCCTAACCATAGTACTGTTTCAAACTATAATGTGTGCATCCTAGACTACCATCCCTAATAGTCAGCACCCTACAGACATTACTCTTATTTTCACAGGTATCATTGTGCCCTCAAAACGAGGTGTACTCCAGAGGTTATAGACAACTCTAGGTGAGTTGAAAATAATGTCCTGCTACAGGTTGTCATGGCTCATGGGTGGCACCTGTTACGGGAGGGGGGGTCATCAGCCTTTTTGGGACCACATGTGGCAGACATTGCTCCTTGACATCAAAGATGTGAGTGGCCAGAATCACACACTATAGTAATGTCAGTGGCATTTCATTGACATGATATTGTGATCCAGAACAAAACACACTTATCACATCAGCAAAGAGGTTGGCTACTAGAGAGGTTTCTACCTATTGCTGCAAACCTAGAAGATGTCCAGGAAATTAATAGTGTCAGTGCATGTAAATGAAGGCATAGACATCATACTTAGAGTTGTGGACACAGGTATTGGGAGTGTCTAACCCTCATATAACTTAGATGAGGATGTACGACTTTGCAGCCTCCTTGAGACACAGCAGGACATGTGTCACCAGTTATTCTTTCTCTGGGACGCTGCACCTTCAGAGTGACAATAATGAAGTAAGGGGGTGTGAAGACAATGCCCCCCACATGAGGGAGCAGGGGCGTCTGCCATTTGCAAAAAGTTTTTATGAAATGTTACCATTTTTACTGTTTGATGTGTCTGCTGATAAACTGTGCAAGCTTGAGTTAACGTGTTGAGCACAGGTGTAGTCATGCTGTCAGTTAGTAGATTTGATGACTTACAGTGGATCATCTATCTTCCTAAGGGTACATGGGGATGGAGTAATGAGAGGCATGGGAAAGGTCCTGTTCCTGGGTGTATGGTTACACACAGAACTGAACAGGCACGATCCTGGCAACCTGGAATACTCCATTGTGCAGCACCATTATACATTTCCTTTGTCAAGCTTGTGTGTGCTTTGAGACAGAATACTTAAGCAGTAAAAGACTAGACAATACAGCTCCCCATATAGAGATGTGGACTTCTCAAAAAATCAGTTTGTTTATATGCTTTCTTTCCATTATTTGTGCATGAACAGAAAAACAATAAGTGTAGGCACTGATGGCACTCTCTAGGAGATGACTTGCTTGCATATGTAGATGATAACCTTAAGTGAAAAACATGTTACAATATTTAAAATAAAGTCAAGGCGATACAATAAGGCCCTTAAACAGGGAGCTGTGATAACTAGGGCTCACCAGGATAAAATGCCTAAGGCACTAGGATCACAATGAAATGCGGAGACTGGAGTCCTGTAGAGGTCTGCAGAAAGCAGTGCACAGGAGAAGTTAGGGCCTGACCAGTTGGTAAACAATTATGATGAACTCAATCTTTACACACTGGGTGCAGGAAAAAGCTTGTTTGCCAGTGAGTACTGTGAACTTATCTGATGCTTTTTCCAGTACTATTTACACTTTCATTTGATACCATGGAAGTCCATGTCAATTTCCTGGTCAAGTTTTTTTTAACAGAAATATTAAAACATCATATATTTAATATTTGGGATGAAAATAAAAGATACTGTTTCACTACTGACCACTTCATTTTGGTGAGCAGTCCCAGTTGTAGGTGGCATGTCTGCTCAGGGAGCTCAAGGTGACAATTCACATTTGATCAAACGAATGAATATGAATGAATACACAAATAACTGCAACACAGGAATGCATCTTCTTAACTCACTGCTGTCAAAATTTAGTATAAAAAAAACACTGCAACTGCAACACATCTCTCAATCTTTTAGCTCAGGATTCAAGGAAAAAGGCATAAAACAATGGTGGAGAAAAATAACACAATCAAGAAGGGACAGTGTGCTAACATGCTTAGAAAGATGTGAGAACAATACGCTGTGCAATGCAATGCTTTTCTCTGAAGCCTAAATCGGAAACTCAAGCATCATTACTTAGTGACTGTAAGACTCACTGATTTGCCAGGAAACCTCAAACTTTATAAGAAACAAGCCATTGTTTGAGGCAAATAAAAACATCAGGTTTGTTTTGTAAAATCAGGAACAGACAGATGAGACTATCAGTTATAGCCACTTGTATGACTGTGACTGCATGCTTTCATATCTCTCAACTACCCAGATTTTTGTAGGATGTCCAGATTTTTGCTTCATATTTTTGGTCTGTTCTTCATAAAATGTGTGTTTTTTTTTAGCAAATCACTGATGATTCAAGTCAGCAGACAATAACTCACATTTTAGTTTCAGGGTTTGTAGGTTCATATGTATTTACTATGCTAATGATCACAAGGGCGTCTTGAAGCCTAGCCATGCATCCCAAATGTCTTACAAGTTCTGGTACCCTTGTTAAGTGCAAGCAGAGGTTTGGGAGGGGAAATATTTACAAGCAGGGGCCTAGGAGATTAATCATTTATAAACTGCCCGTGTCTGTTAGGGACATAGGTGCCAAACCAGGTATGAATTTCCTGTTCCCCTTCCAGTTGTCCATGTTACACTTGAACTTTTTCTCAGCTGGTCAAATGCTGTACTCTTTTACTGTCTAAAAACTCTGGAATGCCCTCCCACCTTCAGTCAGAACCATTAGTAATCCTCCTCTCTTCAAGACGTCCCTCAGAAAACATCTTTCTTCTCTATGGCACTGTACATGTGCCAAAATAAAACCTCCTTAAAAACCTGCCTCCTTTACTATAATCCTTTCATCATTCTATCACAGTACTCACATAGCTTTTCCACCCCATCTTACCATAACAACTGCATGAGCTCTCACTCTGCCTTGTTAAATCTTACCTACTGACACCTACAAACCAATAACAATTAATAAGACAACTCCACCATCAATGTTAATAATTCTACATGATGTAGGAGTGTTTAAATATGTATATAATACTTGAACTGTTGAGATTATATTATCTTCAAAGCAGTGTGGCTGTATACCCTCTTATACTAGTGTTAATTTCTGATATTTTACACTATTGGAACTGTATTTTACTCTATATTGTCTGTTATTTTTCTTGTATACTTTGGTAATATATGTGGAGCTTTTCTCCCCGGGCTTCCACCAAAAATGGGATCATCGAGGCCCAGTGGACCTTCTCGGTAAACAAATGCAATAAATACATAAATAACCAGGTTAGAGAGGAACTCTGCTCCACATGAATGGGGAGCCTGGTACAGAGAAGGGGTAGTCTCTGGGATACATACCTGTCTCCCCAGCAGGTTTTATTTATATCACAAGCAAGGTTTAACCCTTTAGAACAGGTAACTCTGGTGCTGTTTGTTTTGTGGATATGCAGGATCTCCATCAGAGAGGGATGTGACAATGCCTTGTATGCTAGGCATAGATCTCCCCCCTAACAGCCTGTAGGAGACAGAATACAGGGATAGCGCCTTGAGGCAGTCTGCTACTTATACCCTGTAGTCTTTTACTGTGGAACGTCTGTGGTTGTTCCAATTGTTAGATATGCCTGGTTAGGTACATACCAAAGGGGGTATTGTACTCAATGATAGATCTAATGAGTGCCAAACATAGTGGAACAATGACTTCTTTGGACCTCGATGCTATACCTCTGCTTATAAGTTGCACAACATAGAATGATTTCCTCACTACTGTAGACACGTGACGGTCAAAGGCTAGATTACTGTCTATGTGTGTCCTCAAGTCTCTGACTACTGGGTCAACTCCTAAGAGTGTGTTATCAACATGACAGTTACCAGGGGTGGATGACTTCCCAAAGGATACCATTATGCATTTCTTGGCATTTAGTTTTAGTCCATGACTCTTGCAACAGATGTTTGTCTGTGTCAGCCCTTCCTGGAGAACATTTGTGTCTGAAAATGTATGTATCACAAAACATATAATTATAGCAACTTTCTAAGTTTGTAAGAGAATATTTAAAATATTTAAAATGTATCCCTATTTTTGGGCCTTTGTTTTTCAATTAGTTTCGGCTTTGTCCAGATTTCTTGTGCTAGGAGGTTGAAAGCTATGTATACCTAAGATGACTGATTGAGATCAAATGAATGAATGAATAGATACATAAAAAAACTGCCACACAGAAAATGTATCTTCATAACTAACCTCTTTGCCCAATAATCAAGAAGAAAGCTATATAATAATAATTATGGAAAAGGACCAAAATTGGGAACATATATTACCTATATGAAAAGAGAAAATTGAAAAAACAGTTCAGAACATCTCAATGCAATGCAAAGAAAAATGAAACAAGAATAACAATATAAAAATTCAGTTAAAAACAGCAGATGCATGTGCACACACACAGCCGGACAAGCAAACACACACACACATACATACACTGAGCCACAGAACAACTTATTTAAAGTGATTTGCCAGTGTTTTTAAATGTACCTTAGTACTACATGTAGTGCATAAACTCCCGAACAGCACATTCTCCCATCACAAAACATTTTGATCATCCCATTCCTATATAAAATTAGTTCTAAAATTTGCAGTTTCCTTGCACTGATGTCACTGAGGAAAAACAAGCTATTGTAACTTCAATGATGCAGGCACAGGGCAAACATCTGTTACATCCATAGACTTTTATGTGCACACTACGGTGCATGAGCGAAGGTGCCCCATTAAAGTCTATGGATGTAGGTCACTTTCATACCTCAACCTGGAAACATCAAAAATCTGGACAAAGGCCCATGAAAAATAGGTACAAATCTATACGTTGATTAACATAAAACTTGCATACATAATTATGTAACCCCACCCACTCCAATGGAATTGTGGGATACCAACTTTCAAACGCAAACTGAAGAACAGACAACCAAAATATGGCCTCAGACCATGTAGTAAATGGTAACTTTTTTTTTTTTTTTGAAATGTTCACTGGGAAGGGAGAAGATGATGAACCTTAGGATTTTGTTTTTGGTGACTTGCAATATGTGGGTTTTGTGGTAAAGGTAGGGCATTTAATGGTAGGCAATATTCTAATCTTACCAAAAGAATATTATAGTTTGCTAGGACCTCCAAAAGTCATTCTACATGGCCTATTGATCAGTGGCATAGCTAGAGTTTGTGCTGCCTGGGGCTGTCTTTGAGTTTGCCTCCCTTTTCTCCTCAAAAAATCATGGTTGAATGGGGCCCCCCATGCACACAGCCCTCCCCCTGCAGCCATTCCAATGCCCCATTACTTGGCTATTTCACCACATTTACCATAAACACTGTAATGCGCATAATGCTTTACTTCTATAATTAATATCTGGACTTCACTTAAAACTTTTATTTTACATTTTATAGCACAAACACTAATAAACATCTACTAAACAAAGTAATACAGTCTCAGAATGAAAACAGACGTAGCATTAAAATTTCTCTGCCCTTGAAATAAACTCACATTCATTGAAATAGCAATGAAACCCACATTCAAAGAAGATGGCTGAAAAAAATTACCTTTGGCCTGTTTTCAAATCATAGGCCCCTTGCACATGAAACATACACGTGTTCTTTGACACGTTCCTGATTCTATTAAATTATATTCCTTGTATAATACAGCACACTTGTTAGAGAGCGTCTTTAATTTATTATTTTGAACATTTTTCTAGTAAGCAATGAAACAAAATGCATGAACCAGTAATGACAAAACTGCCCAATTCAGAACATTTCTATGATTAAAGTCTACTCAAACTTCTACAATCCAACAGTATCAGTAAATATGCACAATCTCTGCAGAAGTAAAAATCATCTAAATAATTCCACATTAATGAGATCTGTAACTAATGAAGATGTTGCTGCTAGCAAGCAACTTTATATTTCATTGTTTCATCTATAAAAAAAGTGCCTGTTGCCCTTGAGGAATAAATTTCCTGTTACATTAAAAAATATATAAGCTAGCAGTATTGCAATAGGGAATGTATGGCAAACTGATAACAGATTCATAGTTACTAGGTATCTCTGCCAAAGAAGACATTCTCAGGACTGCAGCATCTGTTACTAGGTATCTCTGCCAAAGAAGACATTCTCAGGACTGCAACATTCACCCCCTTTAAAAGTGCAACACAGTACAGTAATCCACCTACATACTGTGGGAGTACTTCAACTCACATAGCTAATGTCATTAGCACACAGTACAGTAATTCACCTACATACTGTTGGAGTACTTCAACTCACATAGCTAATGTCATTAGCACACAGTACAGTAATCCACCTACATACTGTGGGAGTACTTCAACTCACATAGCTAATGTCATTAGCACACAGTACAGTAATCCATCTACATACTGTGGGAGTACTTCAACTCACATAGCTAATGTCATTAGCACACAGTACAATAATCCACCTACATACTGTGGGAGTACTTCAACTCACATAGCTATTGTCATTAGCACACAGTACAGTAATACACCTACATACTGTGGGAGTACTTCAACTCACATAGCTAATGTCATTAGCACACAGTAGAGTAATCCACCTACATACTGTGGGAGTACTTCAACTCACATAGCTAATGTCATTAGCACACAGTACAGTAATCCACCTACATACTGTGGGAGTACTTCAACTCACATAGCTAATGTCATTAGCACACAGTACAGTAATCCACCTACATACCGTGGGAGAACTTCAACTCACATAGCTAATGTCATTAGCACACAGTACAGTAATCCACCTACATACTGTGGGAGTACTTCAACTCACATAGCTAATGTCATTAGCACACAGTACAGTAATCCACCTACATACTGTGGGAGTACTTCAACTCACATAGCTAATGTCATTAGCACACAGTACAGTAATCCACCTACATACTGTGGGAGTACTTCAACTCACATAGCTAATGTCATTAGCACACAGTACAGTAATCCACCAACATACTGTGGGAGTACTTCAACTCACGTAGCTAATGTCATTAGCACACAGTACAGTAATCCACCTACATACTGTGGGAGTACTTCAACTCACATAGCTAATGTCATTAGCACACAGTACAATAATCCACCTACATACTGTGGGAGTACTTCAACTCACATAGCTAATGTCATTAGCACACAGTACAGTAATCCACCTACATACTGTGGGAGTACTTCAACTCACATAGCTAATGTCATTAGCACACAGTACAGTAATCCACCTACATACTGTGGGAGTACTTCAACTCACATAGCTAATGTCATTAGCACACAGTACAGTAATCCACCTACATACTGTGGGAGTACTTCAACTCACATAGCTAATGTCATTAGCACACAGTACAGTAATCCACCTACATACTGTGGGAGTACTTCAACTCACATAGCTAATGTCATTAGCACACAGTACAGTAATCCACCTACATACTGTGGGAGTACTTCAACTCACATAGCTAATGTCATTAGCACACAGTACAGTAATCCACCTACATACTGTGGGAGTACTTCAACTCACATAGCTAATGTCATTAGCACACAGTACAGTAATCCACCTACATACTGTGGGAGTACTTCAACTCACATAGCTAATGTCATTAGCACACAGTACAGTAATCCACCTACATACTGTGGGAGTACTTCAACTCACATAGCTAATGTCATTAGCACACAGTACAGTAATCCACCTACATACTGTGGGAGTACTTCAACTCACATAGTTAATGTCATTAGCACACAGTACAGTAATCCACCTACATACTGTGGGAGTACTTCAACTCACATAGCTAATGTCATTAGCACACAGTACAGTAATCCACCTACATACTGTGGGAGTACTTCAACTCACATAGCTAATGTCATTAGCACACAGTACAGTAATCCACCTACATACTGTGGGAGTACTTCAACTCACATAGCTAATGTCATTAGCACACAGTACAGTAATCCAGCTACATACTGTGGGAGTACTTCAACTCACATAGCTAATGTCATTAGCACACAGTACAGTAATCCACCTACATACTGTGGGAGTACTTCAACTCACATAGCTAATGTCATTAGCACACAGTACAGTAATCCACCTACATACTGTGGGAGTACTTCAACTCACATAGCTAATGTCATTAGCACACAGTACAGTAATCCACCTACATACTGTGGGAGTACTTCAACTCACATAGCTAATGTCATTAGCACACAGTACAGTAATCCACCTACATACTGGTGTGGGAGTACTTCAACTCACATAGCTAATACCATTAGCACACAGTACAGTAATCCACCTACATACTGTGGGAGTACTTCAACTCACATAGCTAATGTCTTTAGCACACAGTACAGTAATCCACCTACATACTGTGGGAGTACTTCAACTCACATAGTTAATGTCATTAGCACACAGTACAGTAATCCACCTACATACTGTGGGAGTACTTCAACTCACATAGCTAATGTCATTAGCACACAGTACAGTAATCCACCTACATACTGTGGGCGTACTTCAACTCACATAGCTAATGTCATTAGCACACAGTACAGTAATCCAGCTACATACTGGTGTGGGAGTACTTCAACTCACATAGCTAATGCCATTAGCACACAGTACAGTAATCCGCCTACATACTGTGGGAGTTCTTCAACTCACATAGCTAATGTCATTAGCACACAGTACAGTAATCCACCTACATACTGTGGGAGTACTTCAACTCGCATAGCTAATGTCATTAGCACACAGTACAGTAATCCATCTACATACTGTGGGAGTACTTCAACTCACATAGCTAATGTCATTAGCACATAGTACAGTAATCCACCTACATACTGTGGGAGTACTTCAACTCACATTGCTAATGTCATTAGCACACAGTACAGTAATCCACCTACATACTTCAACTCACATAGCTAATGTTATTAGCACACAGTACAGTAATCCACCTACATACTGTGGGAGTACTTCAACTCACATAGTTAATGTCATTAGCACACAGTACAGTAATCCACCTACATACTGTGGGAGTACTTCAACTCACATAGCTAATGTCATTAGCACATAGTATAGTAATCCACCTACATACTGTGGGAGTACTTCAACTTACATAGCTAATGTCATTAGCACACTGTACAGTAATCCACCTATATACTGTGGGAGTACTTCAACTCACATAGCTAATGTCATTAGCACACAGTACAGTAATCCACCTACATACTGTGGGAGTACTTCAACTCACATAGCTAATGTCATTAGCACACAGTACAGTAATCCACCTACATACTGTGGGAGTACTTCAACTCACATAGCTAATGTCATTAGCACACAGTACAGTAATCCACCTACATACTGGTGTGGGAGTACTTCAACTCACATAGCTAATGTCATTAGCACACAGTACAGTAATCCACCTACATACTATGGGAGTACTTCAACTCACATAGTTAATGTCATTAGCACACAGTACAGTAATCCACCTACATACTGTGGGAGTACTTCAACTCACATAGTTAATGTCATTAGCACACAGTACAGTAATCCACCTACATACTGTGGGAGTACTTCAACTCACATAGCTAATGTCATTAGCACACAGTACAGTAATCCACCTACATACTGTGGGAGTACTTCAACTCACATAGCTAATGTCATTAGCACACAGTACAGTAAACCACCTACATACTGTGGGAGTACTTCAACTCACATAGCTAATGTCATTAGCACACAGTACAGTAATCCACCTACATACTGTGGGAGTACTTCAACTCACATAGCTAATACCATTAGCACACAGTACAGTAATCCACCTACATACTGTGGGAGTACTTCAACTCACATAGCTAATGTCTTTAGCACACAGTACAGTAATCCACCTACATACTGTGGGAGTACTTCAACTCACATAGCTAATGTCATTAGCACACAGTACAGTAATCCACCTACATACTGTGGGAGTACTTCAACTCACATAGCTAATGTCATTAGCACACAGTACAGTAATCCACCTACATACTGTGGGAGTACTTCAACTCACATAGCTAATGTCATTAGCACACAGTACAGTAATCCACCTACATACTGGTGGGAGTACTTCAACTCACATAGCTAATGCCATTAGCACACAGTACAGTAATCCACCTACATACTGTGGGAGTTCTTCAACTCACATAGCTAATGTCATTAGCACACAGTACAGTAATCCACCTACATACTGTGGGAGTACTTCAACTCACATAGCTAATGTCATTAGCACACAGTACAGTAATCCACCTACATACTGTGGGAGTACTTCAACTCACATAGCTAATGTCATTAGCACACAGTACAGTAATCCACCTACATACTGTGGGAGTACTTCAACTCACATAGCTAATGTCATTAGCACACAGTACAGTAATCCACCTACATACTGGTGTACTTCAACTCACATAGCTAATGTCATTAGCACACAGTACAGTAATCCACCTACATACTGTGGGAGTACTTCAACTCACATAGTTAATGTCATTAGCACACAGTACAGTAATCCACCTACATACTGTGGGAGTACTTCAACTCACATAGCTAATGTCATTAGCACACAGTACAGTAATCCACCTACATACTGTGGGAGTACTTCAACTCACATAGCTAATGTCATTAGCACACAGTACAGTAATCCACCTACATACTGTGGGAGTACTTCAACTCACATAGCTAATGTCATTAGCACATAGTACAGTAATCCACTTACATACTGTGGGAGTACTTCAACTCACATAGCTAATGTCATTAGCACACAGTACAGTAATCCACCTACATACTGTGGGAGTACTTCAACTCACATAGCTAATGTCATTAGCACACAGTACAGTAATCCACCTACATACTGTGGGAGTACTTCAACTCACATAGCTAATGTCATTAGCACACAGTACAGTAATCCACCTACATACTGTGGGAGTACTTCAACTCACATAGCTAATGCCATTATCACACAGTACAGTAATCCACCTACATACTGTGGGAGTACTTCAACTCACATAGCTAATGCCATTAGCACACAGTACAGTAATCCACCTACATACTGTGGGAGTACTTCAACTCACATAGCTAATGTCATTAGCACACAGTACAGTAATCCACCTATATACTGTGGGAGTACTTCAACTCACATAGCTAATGCCATTAGCACACAGTACAGTAATCCACCTACACACTGTGGGAGTACTTCAACTCACATAGCTAATGCCATTAGCACATAGTACAGTAATCCACCTACATACTGTGGGAGTACTTCAACTCACATAGCTAATGTCATTAGCACACAGTACAGTAATCCACCTACATACTGTGGGAGTACTTCAACTCACATAGTTAATGTCATTAGCACACAGTACAGTAATCCACTTACATACTGTGGGAGTACTTTAACTCACATAGCTAATGTCATTAGCACACAGTACAGTAATCCACCTACATACTGTGGGAGTACTTCAACTCACATAGCTAATGTCATTAGCACACAGTACAGTAATCCACCTACATACTGGTGTGGGAGTACTTCAACTCACATAGCTAATGTCATTAGCACACAGTACAGTAATCCACCTACATACTGTGGGAGTACTTCAACTCACATAGTTAATGTCATTAGCACACAGTACAGTAATCCACCTACATACTGTGGGAGTACTTCAACTCACATAGCTAATGCCATTAGCACACAGTACAGTAATCCACCTACATACTGTGGGAGTACTTCAACTTAACTAATGTCATTAGCACACAGTACAGTAATCCACCTACATACTGTGGGAGTACTTCAACTCACATAGCTAATGTCATTAGCACACAGTACAGTAATCCACCTACATACTGTGGGAGTACTTCATCTCACATAGCTAATGTCATTAGCACACAGTACAGTAATCCACCTACATACTGTCGGAGTACTTCAACTCACATAGCTAATGTCATTAGCAGACAGTACAGTAATCCAGCTACATACTGTGGGAGTACTTCAACTCACATAGCTAATGTCATTAGCACACAGTACAGTAATCCACCTACATACTGTGGGAGTACTTCAACTCACATAGCTAATGTCATTAGCACACAGTACAGTAATCCACCTACATACTGTGGGAGTACTTCAACTCACATAGCTAATGTCATTAGCACACAGTACAGTAATCCACCTACATACTGGTGTGGGAGTACTTCAACTCACATAGCTAATGTCATTAGCACACAGTACAGTAATCCACCTACATACTATGGGAGTACTTCAACTCACATAGTTAATGTCATTAGCACACAGTACAGTAATCCACCTACATACTGTGGGAGTACTTCAACTCACATAGTTAATGTCATTAGCACACAGTACAGTAATCCACCTACATACTGTGGGAGTACTTCAACTCACATAGCTAATGTCATTAGCACACAGTACAGTAATCCACCTACATACTGTGGGAGTACTTCAACTCACATAGCTAATGTCATTAGCACACAGTACAGTAATCCACCTACATACTGTGGGAGTACTTCAACTCACATAGCTAATGTCATTAGCACACAGTACAGTAATCCAGCTACATACTGTGGGAGTACTTCAACTCACATAGCTAATGTCATTAGCACACAGTACAGTAATCCACCTACATACTGTGGGAGTACTTCAACTCACATAGCTAATGTCATTAGCACACAGTACAGTAATCCACCTACATACTGTGGGAGTACTTCAACTCACATAGCTAATGTCATTAGCACACAGTACAGTAATCCACCTACATACTGTGGGAGTACTTCAACTCACATAGCTAATGTCATTAGCACACAGTACAGTAATCCACCTACATACTGGTGGGAGTACTTCAACTCACATAGCTAATACCATTAGCACACAGTACAGTAATCCACCTACATACTGTGGGAGTACTTCAACTCACATAGCTAATGTCTTTAGCACACAGTACAGTAATCCACCTACATACTGTGGGAGTACTTCAACTCACATAGTTAATGTCATTAGCACACAGTACAGTAATCCACCTACATACTGTGGGAGTACTTCAACTCACATAGCTAATGTCATTAGCACACAGTACAGTAATCCACCTACATACTGTGGGCGTACTTCAACTCACATAGCTAATGTCATTAGCACACAGTACAGTAATCCACCTACATACTGGTGCGGGAGTACTTCAACTCACATAGCTAATGCCATTAGCACACAGTACAGTAATCCGCCTACATACTGTGGGAGTTCTTCAACTCACATAGCTAATGTCATTAGCACACAGTACAGTAATCCACCTACATACTGTGGGAGTACTTCAACTCGCATAGCTAATGTCATTAGCACACAGTACAGTAATCCATCTACATACTGTGGGAGTACTTCAACTCACATAGCTAATGTCATTAGCACATAGTACAGTAATCCACCTACATACTGTGGGAGTACTTCAACTCACATAGCTAATGTCATTAGCACACAGTACAGTAATCCACCTACATACTGGTGTGCGAGTACTTCAACTCACATAGCTAATGTTATTAGCACACAGTACAGTAATCCACCTACATACTGTGGGAGTACTTCAACTCACATAGTTAATGTCATTAGCACACAGTACAGTAATCCACCTACATACTGTGGGAGTACTTCAACTCACATAGCTAATGTCATTAGCACATAGTATAGTAATCCACCTACATACTGTGACATAGCTAATGTCATTAGCACACTGTACAGTAATCCACCTATATACTGTGGGAGTACTTCAACTCACATAGCTAATGTCATTAGCACACAGTACAGTAATCCACCTACATACTGTGGGAGTACTTCAACTCACATAGCTAATGTCATTAGCACACAGTACAGTAATCCACCTACATACTGTGGGAGTACTTCAACTCACATAGCTAATGTCATTAGCACACAGTACAGTAATCCACCTACATACTGGTGTGGGAGTACTTCAACTCACATAGCTAATGTCATTAGCACACAGTACAGTAATCCACCTACATACTATGGGAGTACTTCAACTCACATAGTTAATGTCATTAGCACACAGTACAGTAATCCACCTACATACTGTGGGAGTACTTCAACTCACATAGTTAATGTCATTAGCACACAGTACAGTAATCCACCTACATACTGTGGGAGTACTTCAACTCACATAGCTAATGTCATTAGCACACAGTACAGTAATCCACCTACATACTGTGGGAGTACTTCAACTCACATAGCTAATGTCATTAGCACACAGTACAGTAATCCACCTACATACTGTGGGAGTACTTCAACTCACATAGCTAATGTCATTAACACAGTACAGTAATCCACCTACATACTGTGGGAGTACTTCAACTCACATAGCTAATACCATTAGCACACAGTACAGTAATCCACCTACATACTGTGGGAGTACTTCAACTCACATAGCTAATGTCTTTAGCACACAGTACAGTAATCCACCTACATACTGTGGGAGTACTTCAACTCACATAGCTAATGTCATTAGCACACAGTACAGTAATCCACCTACATACTGTGGGAGTACTTCAACTCACATAGCTAATGTCATTAGCACACAGTACAGTAATCCACCTACATACTGTGGGAGTACTTCAACTCACATAGCTAATGTCATTAGCACACAGTACAGTAATCCACCTACATACTGGTGTGGGAGTACTTCAACTCACATAGCTAATGCCATTAGCACACAGTACAGTAATCCGCCTACATACTGTGGGAGTTCTTCAACTCACATAGCTAATGTCATTAGCACACAGTACAGTAATCCACCTACATACTGTGGGAGTACTTCAACTCACATAGCTAATGTCATTAGCACACAGTACAGTAATCCACCTACATACTGTGGGAGTACTTCAACTCACATAGCTAATGTCATTAGCACACAGTACAGTAATCCACCTACATACTGTGGGAGTACTTCAACTCACATAGCTAATGTCATTAGCACACAGTACAGTAATCCACCTACATACTGGTGTGCGAGTACTTCAACTCACATAGCTAATGTCATTAGCACACAGTACCGTAATCCACCTACATACTGTGGGAGTACTTCAACTCACATAGTTAATGTCATTAGCACACAGTACAGTAATCCACCTACATACTGTGGGAGTACTTCAACTCACATAGCTAATGTCATTAGCACATAGTACAGTAATCCACCTACATACTGTGGGAGTACTTCAACTTACATAGCTAATGTCATTAGCACACTGTACAGTAATCCACCTATATACTGTGGGAGTACTTCAACTCACATAGCTAATGTCATTAGCACACAGTACAGTAATCCACCTACATACTGTGGGACTACTTCAACTCACATAGCTAATGTCATTAGCACACAGTACAGTAATCCACCTACATACTGTGGGAGTACTTCAACTCACATAGCTAATGTCATTAGCACACAGTACAGTAATCCACCTACATACTGTGGGAGTACTTCAACTCACATAGCTAATGTCATTAGCACACAGTACAGTAATCTACCTACATACTGTGAGAGTACTTCAACTCACATAGCTAATGTCATTAGCACTAAAAGGAGACAATGATGGGAGCAAAGAGTGTCAGGTGATGGACCTGGACAACCACTTATAACCATGTAGTTTGCACTCTGGTCACTGTCCACTTGGTAGTTGTGATGTTCACCAGTTTTCACACACTTTACATCATATGCAGATATCACTTTACATGTCTGATAAGGGAACATCCAAAATATGTTGTGCTAAGTACCTAATATTTCAATACTGCAGCTCAAGGAAGCACTTTGAAACCAGGGTTTGACTAACTGACAATAGTTATGTGACAAACATCAGTGCAGACAGGCTGCAGGAGGTTCATGACTTTGCTTTAGAATAATTTGCTGTCTGCATGGGTTTGTGTGGGGTATGTATGAACAAATGCAGAGAGGCTAATCAGCTGGTAGTGTGAAAATACAGTCTAAACAACTGTCTGAATACTATTTCACATAAATCTGATAAGTTAGGAAGACATGATTTTTTCTATGAAACTTTCTTGAGTTTTAATAGCTCTGTGTGAATGGCATAGACGGCCTTAGGCAAAGGGCAACTAGGTGGCTGCCCTAGGGCACAGTTGTATCAGGGGGCAGTTTTCCAGTAATCTGGATGGTATAAGTAGACCAGAATGGGGGGACTGGGTGGTGTGTGTGTGTGTGTGTGTGTGTGTGTGTGTGTGTGTGTGTGTGTGTGTGTGTGTGTGTGTGTGTGTGTGTGTATGTGGGGGGGTGCTGTGGAGCCCTTTTGCCTAGGGCACAAGATGGACAAAGGCCGGCCCTGGTGAATGGTATGGATGTTGTATGTCTATGGTGTATGAATGGTCTGTGTACTGCTTCTGGAGTACTAAAATTCAAAGCTGAAAAAATGGAGATGGATGAAGTATTTGCTACTTGAAGTAAAGATGCTGAAGATTCATTAGGAATGCAACAAAAACACAACATTCAGGCTCTAGAACACTTTCATTAACAACTCACTACACCCCAAATAACCTCCACACACACTTGGCTCTTTATGTATTTACAAAGCTGTCTCCTTGGATGTGACAGAAGTTTGTGACACAGAAAGGGTGGAAGCTAAGTGATGCTTGGTGCAGCAAAGTGGTGCAAAGTGTGGTTGGGTGGTGAGGGTTGCAGAAGTATATCACCAGTAGCTGCCAGGCTGTGCTGGTTTAACACCTTGGCAACTTCAGTCGAAGTCATGGAATTGTGTATGGGGAATAAACAGCTAGGCTAGGACTATAGCCATAACTCAGTTTAAGGGATTTTTGCCTACAGAGTGCACTGTGCCCTACCATTGCACAATGCACAGCTCAGCCACAAATGGAGACCAGTAGTGCACATGGCTAAGCAATTTAGAGCAGAGAACAGAAGCACAGTAACCAGTCTGATGACAATTTTAAACAATGCTAGCAGCAGCAGTTTAAATGCCCAGTGCAACAGCAGCAATGTTACCTTACCACACATGATAACCACCACAGCTACATTTTAAGGTCTTCCTCTAAATTCTTATTCTGTTTTTATTTCTTTTCTAGTGGCGTAAACACTATACTCATTTCTTTGTGTATTGTAAAAATAACAAGAACTGATGCAATTGTCACATATTCATTGTCTGAGAATCAGTGAAAATTGTGTTTCAGGTTTCGGTTCCTGTGTTTTTCTCACTGACTGTTTTTCCCTTCTCAGAATGCTTTTGGTGATCTAATGGTAGAAACATTTAAACTGCTGAAAATGTTGCAGGAGTTCCCATCCAGATGGTTAGAGATGGGGACCCTAACTGAGGAAGGGTGTCCTAACTCAAACAGCAGACACTCACTGCTTTTCTTTCTTGTCAGTTGAAATCCGTGAAAAAAAAAAACAGTTTCTGTCTCCTTTTATTGCGTGTCATGAATTTTAAAGTCTGGTTTTACATAATTTTTGGTGTTATGTTGGCATTTTCTTTGTTGACTAAGATGGCTGAAGTGAGTTTCTCAGAATCAGAATATCATTTAGTTCTTTTTTATCACAGTGCGACAGTGCGAACCTCTTGTAAGAGACAGTAACAGGTGAGACCTGCTTTAGCCCTGCTCATGTCCCACCACTGTCGATGTGGAGGGGAGTGGCCATGAGTTTGCTCTGCCATTAGTCTCTGCATGCAGGGACTTGTTAGGTAGGCTGAATCACTATGGAACAAATGTTGCAATTCTTCCAACCTCCTCAAAAAAATCTACACATGCAGATAATTTTTTTTTTTTTTTAAATGTAACTCAGCAACTAATACCACTGCAGGAGGTGACACCTTACACAACATGCTCTTTTCTTGTTATACTGCAGATACTACACTGCTATACAAGACTTTTCATAATTAGGGGATAATAACTTGTAGATGGACTGGACCCCTATGATCAAACTTTGTAAAACCTCCAAAAATATTTTAACATAAAAGCGGTATACATATTTTTATTCTGACCCCATAAACAAAGACATCATAGCATGTAGCATACAGAATACTTTACTCTGCTTGTCTCCTATGGTTCATATGGCTCTGGGATATGACTGATTGGCTTTCAGAGTTTCATTTTTTAAGAGAAGGACTTTGTTAACAGATTATAACACCTATGATGTTTACTTTTCCAGGCTCTTCCCAAAGATTTCTTAGTACTAGTACATTTTCCCCTCTCACTACACTCCATTGTAACTTCTCAGAAACAAACACACTGCAACAATTAACGTCTTGTCTAAGATATCTTACCTATTTCTCAAAACTGACACTAGAGTGTGGGGGAGGGAGAGGACTCACCTTTGCATTAGTACTGAGTATGGCCCTTCTACATGACATGAATGTCCTACAGCAAACATATTTGTGCATACCCACAAAGCTTTTTCCTTCTTTTTACAATAGCACTACAAAACAAATCCTGAACCTGAAGTATACTGTGCAGTTTGTTTACAAGCTGACTATTCTATTTTCTGGTATTCAGTATGTTTCATTACTTAGTATGATCTTTTGTAATAGTTGCATTATATACTTTTACATGCACAAAAAAAAATGTTACAGTGATCAAGGCCAAGTGTTCTTACTTGTTTTAGTTGTAAAGAAAAATAATGTCTGAAGACCTAATAATGGAGCATCCCCCTCAACTCTCCCTGAGTGTGACTCATAATTAGAAAATAAGAAGGGAAGTGTTTATAATAAAATAATAAAAAATACATGCTCCATCAACTTATTTTAAGAGCTTTTGTCTTTACTTATCCAAAAAACTTTCATCAGAGAACTCAATGCAGTATTCTGGAGAAGTAAAGAGAAAGCACTTATAACAAGTTGGTGCAGCATGTGTGTTTTATTCTTTTTAATCAAAAAATAATGACATTCATTTAATTACACATACTGTTACTTTGGAAAATGCATAGATGCAGCAGGTTAATTCATATATTCTTATTTTCAAGTTTACTAAATCAGTGGCACTAATATTTACAAGTGTCCCTGATTTGGCTGCATCATCCATGAAATTTTTTTTGGCTTTATCCCTGTTTCTGTTGAGCGGTTGAGAGCTATGTGGAGATTGAATTACTATTTCAAAACTGTTCATACATTATCCAGTCACTTAGTATAATACAGGGTTACATAAGTATAAATGGTATAAAATAGGCAATGCATTGTTTAAAGTATATTAGTGACTTCCATCTGCATCTTGGTGTTACAGTTAATTTAATTTACTGTTATATTCCTCATGTTAAATTTGCAATTGAGTTTGCAAAAAATGAGTATTAATAGTGTGTGTTCATTCAGCTTTTTTTGTCTAACCACACCCACAAAATGATGTCAAGGTAGGTATCAGACAATGATTTACATATAAATGCAAAGTACTGTGGGTAAACAAAATCATGTTACCTCTTTAAAGAAGCACTTTCTTTCTTCTACTATATTTTCACTGCTACATCACCACATGTATTAATGTTTCAATATGAGACATTCTACCTGCAAGAACTAGTTGACAACTTGTCTTTCTAGGAAGTAAAACACTATTACTGATGCATTTATCACATAAATACACTAACCTATTCATTAATTTAGTTAGTGAGGCATTGTGGTTTCAGTCTTTCTTTACGCCATGGCAGAGATTTTCAACTCTGAGGAAAAAAATTCAGGTGGCCATCCTTATCAATAAAATAAAATGCAACAACATACAATTTGCTTAAAGTGTATCATTTGATATTGTATATTGTATATTGTAAGGAGATTATATCCATTCCCAAGGGGCTGTTGCTTATCCTTGATTCAGAAAGTGACCAATATACTTTAATTAGGGAGACTGATGTTGCTATTTAAAGGCAATCAGAGTACTGACTAAGTTGTAGCAAACATCATCTTACTGTACTATTAATTTAAAAGAGGAGACATTTGGTGTTTTATGACACAGTAATGATCTTGGCTGAGTTGATAAATATTATCTAGAAGTCTTTGAATAAAAGTTAAGTATATATTGACTAAGCAGTGTTTACTGATGCATGCTTCTTAAAGGGAATGATTTTCCTTGTGAATATTGTAAGTAAATTTATGGTTTTAACAGGTGGCATAGTTGTTCTTTCTAATTACCACTTATTCATGAGCTACACATTTAATTAGGATATTAACTATTGCTAAAGCAATTAATAAAGATGGAATACAAGCATGTGAGTTATAGAACAACAAAGGGAGAACTGTTGTCACAACTATGCACATTCCTTTGACCATTAGGCATTACACAAACAATGTAAGCAAGGCTAAGAAGTTTCTCCTCCTAAATCATGAAAGAAAATTAGGAAGCAAAAAATTAACTAACTGTTTAGAAAGGCTTAAAATCATCCCTGTATTAGAAAAAATATATATATATATATATATATATATATATATATATATATATATATATATATATATATAAACCACAAGTAGTAAACTGATAAAAATAAAATCCACGGCTTGCCCGAGAGCACACAGCTTTATTCACATAACAGACTAAGTGCTTTCACCATAATGAGTTTAGCATCAAATGATTATATTTAAACATAGTGGAATGTTTTTAATAACAGGTTTTAAGATGCACTGTGGTTTCTTCTAGGTCATTTTGTATTTTATTGGTGGTGTTTAAACGTTTTGGTTAAGTTATATATGATTTTTAGGTCAGTTTTCAACTGGTCAAACATTTTAGGGTTGTAATATTTTATGTAGCACTAACTGAATGTTAATGTCTATTAACTAATTAATTAATTAACCAATTAACAAGCTTTGTATATAAGGATTAAATGTTTTAATGTGAGTGACTCTGATGAAGTCCAATAGGATTATGGGTGAAAGCGCTTAGTCTGCTATGTGAATAAAGCTTTGTGCTCTCTGGCAAGCAGTGGATTTTATATATATATATATATATATATATATATATATATATATATATATATATATATATATACACACACACACACACACACACACACACACACACACACACACACACACACACACACACACACACACACACACACACACACACACACATATATATATATATTTTTTTTTCAATAGTATTCAATGCCTTAGGGTAAGACTTTTCATTGATTCCGTGGTGTTAAACTTTAAACAAATTAATAAACCATTGAAGACCACAGAAATCATAATCACATACAAGATAACTTTATTCTACATTGAGGTATATAGATAACATTGTCCAGCCAGCAGGAGGGCAGGCTTCTATGACCATCCGAACAATTTCAGTAATGTAAACCTTTATAGTTTCAGTTGTCACTGATAGTCTGCTGTTGTGTTCTGTTTTAGGGACTGCTGGTAAATATAAACTTCCTCTGCTAGAGTCTGCTGTGACAACATGTAGACAGCATACTGGTCCCTCTCTCTCCCTCTCTCTCTCTCTCTCTCTCTCTCTCAAAAACTATGATCTTCAGATGGACTTTTGGGTCTAAGGAACATGATGATCTAAACATATCTGTTATTTGGAAAGAGAAGTAGCCTTGTGAATGGTAAGTCATCTGTACTGTGGATCTTTATGCGAGAAGACCCACACTTCAACTTCATGGAAGATTTCAAACACATTAGGGGTGATAAAGGTAGTTTAAAAGCTGACCTCTACCTCAATCACTTTGACACTCAACAGGAGCATCACACATAGAATTTTAAAAGAAGGAGGCACTCAGTTTGAGCTAGGAGGTGGGGCTCTAGTTCAGGGACCAGCCCAGGCAGCTAGATGAACAGCTATGTCTCTGGAATTTCTCCAGAATTTGTGCAATTACATGTACTCTCATGATGTGTTTTGCAGCCTTTCTTCCTCCCCTTCCTTATTACACATTTTATTTTATTCCTTTATGTCACTTTTCCTCATCATTTTGGGTTTCATACCCACACATCCAAGAAGACAGAACCTAGTAATGGATCACATCCAGTTGAAGAACATGCTGTTATCTAAATGTACTGCCAGGGAGTATCTTTATACAGGAAAGCCTCCTGTTCTACACAGAACAACATGCGTCAACCACTGTACAAGGTAACCCTAATGATGTACATCTGGAGCTGTCACATCAGTGTGGGAAGGAGCCTGATGTAAAAGCTAAGTGGATGGCAGTAAGACAATGCAGCATGCTGCACACCCCTGCAGAGTTACCCCAGAAATCTGACATGTACACAGCTCATCTTATGCTGGCTCTTCATAGCTAGCAAATGTGAGTACTACCATACACCCACTCTGTCAGCAAACAAAACCCACAACTTACAGTTACTGGCCTACATCACCCCCACCTCGCTCAGCATGTCAGCATTCAGTGTGTAACATGTCCGCACTTGGCATAAAAACAATTAGTGCCTTTGTGCTCTCCAGTCTTATCTGACATGGATGCAAGTGGTCCGTGTCACCCAGCCCACATTTTGTGCCATATACCAGACCCCCTACCACAAGTGACAGTCCTAGTGGACTATTCTGGTCACACTTTGATTCCCCGTGAACATATAAGGACCCTTACTAATGATACATTTTCACAGATCACTCTTGGCAGTATTGTACTGAACGTGCCTTCAGCAGTACCTGACTAGTATGCTTCACACTGCTCCCATGTGGAGGATCTTGTCTCAACACCCCCTCATGTAGCCTGCCCCAACTTCATCCACCAGGCTTCCAGTATTGAAGATATGTCACTCTTCAAGCTTTTGCATTGCAAATTGATCAGAAGCACAAATCCCAATTTATAGATGTCTGTTCCTATTTTTCTTCCCTCTGTCAGTTTCTATTAACAATACAATCTGATCAATAGCTAGCGATTAAGGAGGCTGCTATGTAAAGTTATACCTAGTGAAATTATTTCTTCTGTTTGGCTTGACACATATGTACAAACAGTTGCACTAGTGTTTGTTGTTGGATCCTTATTCTCTTGACTCTCCCATGAAATTCTCTTACTGTAGATTTACTGTATTAAGAAAATACACACTTGCATAAAATGTATACAGCATGAATGTATACAGACATATGTATACATGCATAGACACAAACACAGCTGCGTTTCTGTCTGCATACATGCTTACTGCATATATACATAAATACATACTTGTAGAATACACATTTGTTTTAAACGTATGCACTACTCGTATATTTACTATTTAAAGTTGTCAAGGATGCTTATGTGTTTTATTTTTTTTCATGCCACTACAATTCAGCAGACTTATTCCTCAACTTGACCAACAATAACTTTAATCATGCAACACTCATCTTTAAAGTTCTAACATTGACTTTGCTATCATGTCTGTTAATTTCTACTTCAGTCTGATGCATCTTAGTTATACCTTTTTATTCTAAAAGCATCTCTAAAATAACTAGTTTTCTATTTACATGATAGGCTGTAGGGCATGCTGATTGCAGAGTTTGACTATCTCCTTCCATTTCAGGACTGCAATGAAAGGTAGTTGACTCTATCAGTTACATGAAATGAATGGGATGTACTGCTTTGAGATTATAATCTACCATGCTTATGTAGAGGCCTAAGGCATAGCCAAGGGCTTTACTACAACAGAACTTATATTAATACAACATAATAAACCCAGTGGTAGTTTAATTACCTGCTAAAACAGATATTTTAAACTGAATTTTTTCTGGTCATGTACGAACATACGAGATTCAGTCAAGAGATTTTCACTGGGATCATGACACAATTCACAGTCTTTTTATACCTAGCTGGACTCTAACACTGTAACTAATGTTTTCATAACTGTCAGAGTTTCTGCCTCAGTGGAACAGAGAAATGAATGTAGTATAACACAGAAGCAAGCTGCAGTCTGTACTCTGCTGTGGGTTGAAAGGCTTGGAGTTTAAAGTACTCTTTCAGCATGGCTAGGTCAAAGAGGTCATTCTGCACTTCTGTGTTCACAGTGACATCTATTGAATAATTTTTCAGTGTCTAACCATTTTTGAAGCAATAAACAAGGTATAAATTATAGAAAATACATATTCAAGTGTAGATCTAGAGCATGTCATAGTTTTTTTTTTCAGCCCGCTTTTCCTTTTCTGAAAAAAGATAATGTTTATATTATTTTTAAAGCACATCTGAGAAAAAGTATCTCCTCCTTTATAAATTATAAGGCAATCAGCTGTGTATAACATGTTCTGCCTGACAGCATAAGCATAATATGATGTCTGGACTCTTCTTATTTATAGTACAACAAATATTAATAAATCCCAAAGTTATAAGTAGACCAGTAAAATCGGTATGGGAAGAAATAGTTATGAGAGCTCTGAGGTGGTGAAAATACACCACAGTGAATGCTTTTGTGGAAAGCAGAAACTGTACAGATTCATAGATTGCATTCTCTGTGCAGAGTTGTTCATTATGGTATTCAAAAGCCTGATGTAAATTTAATTAAACATTAAACAAAGCCCATAAATGTATGGCCACATCTCAAGATTGTACTATGCATAGATATGATGAAATAGACTGGACATCGTAGTAGGAGTTAGAGCTTTACCTATCAATGATACATCTTCTGTCGTTTATTATTTTTGATAATTGGTAAGATTTCTAGTCTTCCAAGTGAAAAAAAAACTTTTGGAGGCATTGTATATGACTATATGAAAAATACTTTTCTATTTTCATAAATGTAACTTATATGAGAAACAGATTCTACATATTTTTAACAATACAACCACACAGCCAACTGACTGAATTGTTACCTAAAGCTACCTTTGGCTTGTTGTGTTTGTTCTACGATACACAATATATACACAATGTTATAGACTGTGACAACACAGACAGAGCAATGTCTGACCATCTGTGACTAACTCATTTGGGTCCCTGACAGATGAATGAAACAATTAGACAAAACAAGGTTGACTAAATCTGTTCAAGTGGACTGCTTTTAACGTAAAAGCTTTCCCATGAGTGTGTATGGGTGTGTGGGTATGTGTGTGTGTGGTGTGTATGTGGGGGGCAGGGGGGTTCAAGTCTGTATGAATCAGTTATCTTCTCATTTGACAAGCTGCACCACAACTGCTTGCCTGAAAGACATAAAAGGGAAATATACACACACAGTGCAGTGATAACAACATGACTTTAAATGACACATACACCACAAAAAGCACTTTAGAAACCATATTCAATGTTTAATTTACTTGATTCACCACAGTGTAGTATATCTATATACCTGCTCAGAAAATTCCAAACAGACAAAAATGCATTGTTTTCAGAAATGGTTCTTCACTCTTTTTTGGAACACTTTTTTGTTAGAACAAATCAGCATATATATATATATATATATATATATATATATATATATATATATTATATAATTGATGCATG
Organism: Protopterus annectens; assembly: GCF_019279795.1. Taxonomy (NCBI): domain Eukaryota; kingdom Metazoa; phylum Chordata; order Ceratodontiformes; family Protopteridae; genus Protopterus; species Protopterus annectens. Next base: position 267,750,647 of record NC_056733.1, read on the forward strand.
AATTAGTGATAAGGAATTAGTTTTGTAATTCTTTTTCTGATTCATTACATCAGTGAACAACTTGCCTTTCTTTGGCCAACCAGTCAAAGTGATGCTGCATTATTTGGTGGGGAAACTAATTTGCAGAAGGCTACCAGAAGAAAAAAATCCCAAAATACCTGCATTTGGGTGCTCAGTTGAATTCTAAGCTTTCGCTTAACAATGGATCATAATCTATACCCCTAAAGCACTTTTCTAAGGTTTTGGGTTATTAAAACACTGTGACTAGATCTTCCCCTTTTATCAAATAAGTTTAATATAGTGCATGGAGCACTATGGTTATATTCCTGAAATGTGAAAAAGACAAGCTTGTTAAGCATCTTCCTGACATCAGAAAGGTGCTTAGCAAACTTTTGTTAAGCACACCTAAGAGTTGTTAAGATTGTTTCTTGCATTACAGATTAACAGCAGAAAACTTCAGAAGGTTAAATAGCTTTGAAGTCTGTTAGATACTTCAGTTTGTCCCACTTATAAGCAATACTGTGTGTCAGAATGAAATGCCTACTTTTTTCTGCTGACTGTGTATTTGACAGGGCTAAAGTGCTGTACTGGCTGTCAGAGGCTTCAAAAGCTGGAAAACACTTTGCACTCCTATACTTTTTCTTTTTCCCTGCAAGTGGTAGTACATGAAGCAGATAAAGCTCCATGAACTACAAACAATAATGAGCTGGTTTCACAATCATAACCCTAATGATGTGTTCTCATCATGGATGCCAACATTCACCTTTTGAACTTCACTCTCAAGGAAATTTTCTTGGCATCCACGTCTCAGACACATAATAAGTTGATTATGATCTAAGGCCCAATCATAATCCTCTATTTTGGAAATAAAGCATAGCAATAATTTTCAAACCAAACATGTCGGAAAGATATTTACGTTTTAAACAGGACTTCCTAAAAATTAAACAGTTATTGTGCACGGACATTTTTATTTACAATTGTCATTTTCTAGGTACTTTTAACATCCTATAAATATATATATTCTATATATTTTCTAATAATGCATTATATCTTTACAAATGCAGAATGGAATTTACAGATAGGTTGTGTACGCTGCAAAAGGCTTACAGTTTACCTCCTCAAACTATTCAGTAGCATAGCATTGCTCTGCAGAGCAGCAAGGTTTGCTAGCACTACATGCAAATAATGTAGTATGTGGGAATGGTCTATGCATATTAGGTATTTGTGCAGGGTCTATATCATATGAGTGAATTGCACAAATTGTGAACGCTCATAATATCGAACTTACCGGACCTCGAAGTGCTTTTTCTGAGATTGCAGTACAGTGAAGATTAGGATAGTTGCCCTTTCCTCACTGTACTGCGATCTCGGAGTTGGAATATATATTTAACTGGGGGTGTGGGGGTGCAGCCCCCCACAATAGGAAGTTCAAGGTCCGGTACATTCGATATTATGGGTGTTCGCAATTTGTGCGATTCGCTCTTATGATATAGACCCATTTGTGTAGCCCACTGCACTGCTCTGTATCGAGTCATGTGAAGTACAGCAATTCACAAAAGTGAGTACTACACAAGATCTATACAAGCGGTTGGGTTTGGGTGCTGGCATAATGGTTAAGATGCTTAATTCACAGACACAAAGTACAGGGTTTAATTCTCACCTTTGAAAGGGAAACTGGCTAGGCTTAAAATTCCACAAAACAGCAGCTAGCTGAGTACTTAAATAAGAACCTATGTGACACAAGTGCAGAAACAATGTCAATGTACACATCTATTAGCTACGTTGCATCTTTGTTTTTCCATGAGATAATATGAGCAGGGTAAATTTGTTCAAATTGCTGATCCAGGAGAGGATTTATGTACACTGTGCATGTATGTGCATGAAAATGAGAATGTGCATCTTAGTAGGCCTATGTCTAAATGTACGTGAGAGTATCTCTGCATTTCTATGTGAGTGCATGTGTGTGTGTGTGTGCGTGTGTTTGCGCGTGTGTGTGTGCGCGCGTGTACGCGTGTGTGCGTGTGTGTGTGTGTGTGTGTGTGTGTGTGTGTGTGTGTGTGTTTGTGTATATGCATAAGACAGACAGAAAGAGACAGCAAGAGCCCCATGCCCTAAAGTACAATGTGACATTTCATAGACTCAGACAGTACGCCTTCCACAAGATATGGGTCCTGTCAGAGAAGATCAGCATGGGTAAAGGGTTATGTTGCTTTTCCAAACTGTAAAAGGCAAAGCAGTCTGCAACAGCTGCTGTAAGATAGCTGTCAAACTAGCTGTCACATCCCACAATATGACAATTATTCTGACAACTGTCAAACTTTGGCATATGTCTAATAGCTGTCAGACTGTGGCATATGATACATAAGATAGCCTCTTTTCACAGCTGTCAGAATAGTTGTCAACCCATTATGACTCTTGCTTAAAAACATAAAACAGCTAACAATTTCATCATTGTGTCTAGGGTTGTGTGAGTGTGTATGCATGTATGAGCATGGGTAAGTGTGTGTGAACAATTCTAGGAGATGTAAGTGTACTTTTAATATGTAGAGCATGCATATCTTTGTATCACATAAGTGCTAAGTACAGCCGTTCACCCTATCTAAGCCACGAGTGGTCTTGCTGTGAGGCAAGTCCATGAATTCTACCATAGTCTTTTATGTAAACATGTATCTTTATTACTCTTAACCTTTTTACTTTTCATGTAAAACATCAATACTAGTTTCTTTATTATGAACTTTTCAAGATCTAATATCTAAATCATCAATATCGTTTTTCTAAGATCTCTGGAAAGAGCAACATCTGGTTAATTTTTTGCAACTAGCCCTTGTTACTGCTGAACTATGTATGCTCTTTACATAGCATGTCTCAGGACTTAATAAAGATGACTGCTTATTGCGGTTCATTTGTTTTAGTACAACAGACTACCCTTTCTGAAAATACAGTGTCTCATCCTTCTACTGGAGTTGGTATGTCTCTTTATTTCACTCTTTTGTTCACAGTCACTTTTCATCACTACATCTTTGGCCTTGTTATGAGGTACAGATATAATGAATTTCATTCCTGAATTCATAAATAAACATTAGTGTGGTTGGCATTGCTCCTCATGTAGGATTTATTCTACTCACATGTCCTCTGAACAAAGCAAACTGTGTCGTTTTCTTATCATATATTTAATATGGCAAATTATACAGCTTTTCCTATATTAGGTATAAAACTTTCCACGCTAGCTTGAGGTCATAATGGGCTTGCACTTCTGTGACAGATGCCTTGACTAAGAATAAAATGTCTAAACCTAACAGTTTTGAAAGGCTGACCATTATCAGACCTAACGGACAGCTTATGCATAAGTATTATTATTATTATTATTATTATTATTATTATTATTATTACTATATGTAAAAATGTTTAAAACTGGGATGACATAATTGGCTGAAGTGAATATTACAGATTCTGTAGAAGGAAATCCTAATCACTCATCTGTTATTAATCAATAAGTAGCCAATGTTATTAAATGGGCCATAAAAATCAAAACTTGCTTCAGTTCAAGGTACCCTGGCAGTTGTGACATCGAGAATGGAGCGTTATCAACTTGCTGAATATTAACCTTGCAAAAGTAAACAGCTGTGACTTTCTCTACAATTTCATTCACATTTTGAAACTACATTTTTTTCTCTAACCATGACCCTTGCTCTGAATACTCCAGGCAAGTTTCACTTGCAATCTTCATGAAGCACATCCACAGTGTTTTGAAATGATTAACCTTGACTATATTAACAGACAGCTATCATACACAGCTTTTATTTTTAATATATTTTCTCAATTTCAGTATCAAAATCACTTTACTTATCTTGTGCCATGCAACATACATGCAATAATGTATCACTTATTGCAGTAAACATTTTGTTTTCTGTTTCATTTAAATTCAGAGCTCTTGGCATTCCATAGTCGGCTAGCATATTCACAAAATCTTCAGCTTTATGATAAGGTTGCCAAGTTAAGGTACCTTTATAATTTGTTTCTCCATTGTAGCAATTTGATAATTAAATATCTGTAACAATTCAGTGACCTAGCAATAGGATAACTCAATGGAGATTATACCATGAAATCCCAAGACAGTAAAAATATATATTTATTTCTCTCATCCTTTTGTATCTTTGCTTTAAAATAAACTGTCCATTAGTATTTGCATCACTGAATTATATGCAGGTATTTCTGTAGTAACTTTTTGTAAATGTGGATGTTTTACATCTTTTAGTGTATCACTGTTTTTACATTTAACACGATTCTCAGATCTATTAGCATTGTGGTCTTTGAACTCTTTATTCTTAAAGTTTGTCTGGGTTTGTGTTACAGTTGCTTATATAAATGCTACAGACACAAGCATGTCCATCAGTCTACCAGTAACTTTCTTTAGTTTGATTCAGACTCTTTTTGAAGCTTTGTTTATGTCTTCTGCATATGTCTTTTTATATGTTAGCACTTGTTATATGCCTTAGATTTTTCATGCTTTCTGGCATTTCTATTAGAACTTTAAAACGATGACAAAATGATGTAATTTATTGTTGGATGTATGTTTTCCTTCTACTGTGCAGTGTCACTTGAATTGGCATGACCCACCACAGTATGTACAAAATGAATTATTATTTTATCTACACTTTAGAGCACTTACACTTTTAGTTTTGCATTTATTAGTTCCTGTTGATTCACCATTATTCCTCCATCACTGTTATTGTCTTATTTGCACTTTTTTTACTTTGTGCTTGTAAGTAAAATAGTCTACAAGTCTGTCAGTCAAAGGAAATTTCTTAATGACAAATTACACTCATACACTCAAATAATACTTTCTCTTAACATTGTTTGAACTGCATTTCTATTTTTGGTGAATGTCTAGGAAACCCCACTTTTTCAGAAGAGTACCTAATTTGGCACACTACCTTTTTACTTTTCACATTTGTCTTGTACTGCATTTGTAGATATAGAAGTATAAGCCTGAGCATTTTCCTCTAGTTGACAATATACAACTTAACTTATGCAACAGAAAATGTATTTCTTGACTCTGACATGGCTTATTTCTGGCATACTTTGTTCCCAGCCACACACAGTAGTAATTATTTTAATCTAGCATCAGCTTGTATGTTTAAAATGTCAAAAGGGATGCACTTGTTATCTAAACTGATATATCTCTTCCTGGACTTTGACATTATTAGAGACTAGCTTCTTACCTTTTATATTCCAAACATATATATATATATATATATATATATATATATATAGGCTTGTAGTACAGTTACTGAAGTTTGACTGAACATTAATTCTTTTTAATGAAGTTACACAAGTTTAGCTATTCTATGTAGTACTGCATTGTTGGCTTTATATTACTTGAACAAATGCAACTTATTTTGTTAAATGAATAGAATGTATATATATATATATATATATATATATATATATATATATATATATATATATATATATATATATATATATATATATATACACACACACACACACACATACACACACACACACACACACATATATATATATATATATATATATATATATATATATATATATATATATATATAAATAAATATATGTATATATAAAGTTAAAGACAATGGGGGGAATTTAATAAAGCCTACATGGACTTATTTGCCGTGTAGGCATAGTGGCACTGTACTTCCACGGAAGTAAGCAGATGTGCAATCCAGTAAAGGGAGCTAAGGGGCATGCACGAGTGTGCAAACATGGAAGTGTCCATGGCATGCAAATCACCTTATAAGCAGGTGAAATGCATGCAAACGAGGCAGGTAGAATGATCCAGCAAGCAGACAGGCAGTTGTTCAGATCAAGTGTTGGTGTCCATAATGTATACGGAAAAATTCCGTGTACAGGAAATGACACCAGGGGCTGAAAAAGTGTTGTTACAGTGGCAGAAATAGTATACAGGACATAGATATGTGCAAAAGTAACCACTGTGTGTCCAAAACTGTATGGAAAATAATGTAAAATAATTTTTTTTTTTTAATACCCTAGGTATGTTTGCCCGGCATGTCGCAGTGCGCAAACATGCTGTTATGGAAAAAAAATATAAAAATATTGTAAAAAACAGTTTGTGAGTATGTAACGGTAATGCATTACAGGACCCTGTGTGGAGTGTGTAAAATGTAGGACTGCTGTGGTTGCTAATAGTCAGGGCCTGAAACAGTGTACAGGTACTGTGCACGGATCTGTATGCAAATGAGCTGGGGGTTACTGAATAGCACAAATGGGTATCTGTGTCTGCAGATCCCATCCGTGTAAGCACAGAACCATGTTGGTGTCCACAGAAAAGGTAGCTGACATCAAAAAGGGGTGTGTCCACAAACTTTTAAGCTCATTGCAGCTCAGCGGCACCTGTTTGTGTGTTGCATCATAGTGCTCATTGGGGGGGGGGGGTGACTGGTGACTGCGAAGCTTTGTTTACCTTAGGGGAGCATGTTTCAGTAGGACTGAGTGTGCTTGTGGGGCATGCAGCCATGATGAGCATGACCCTCCATAGGGGTGTGTCTACTGACTGCTAAACTTTGTTTATCTTTGTGGCGCAGGTTTGCATGGTGAGCTGCAGTACTCAGCAAGGAAGGCTGTCAAAAAAAAATTGACTGAGAAAGCCAATGATATATTAATTACTGATGAGCCCTGTATCACTTAAACTAGGGCCATTAAACCCCTTAATGATGTACTTGGCAGGTGGAATACATCATAGCTAGCCAATCACACTGAATACACCTACAGCCGAGCACTATAAAGTATGCATACACCCTACAATCTGATTTTCTCAAATACTCTGCACCACTGGAGTACAGACTTGGTCATTTTAAGAGAGATAATGCTAGGGGCTGCTGCAGGTCTGCTATATATGTATGTGCTAGATGCGGAGGTCAATGCAGCTGCTGCTGATGCTGACCATAGGCCTAGAATGAAAAGGAGAAGAGTGTTCAGGCCCAGGGTAACCTTCCAGGAGCAACATGAGCTGGAGATTGTAGAGCACTACAGGGTGGACAGGGACATGCTACAACAACTCAGTGAGCTCTGCCACCCTCAACTCAGAACCAGAGCAAACAGAGCAGAACCCATCCCAGCAGAAACAAAGATATGTATATCCCTTAGGATACTAGCTACAGTACTTTCCAAAAGACCAACTGGGGACATGATGGGGGTCTCACAAGCATCTGCTTACAGGGTACTCCACCAGTTCCTGAATGCCATGCTACCACATTTATTTTCCCCACACCCCTGAGGAAAGGGCATTCCTGAGTGGCACCCCTTCATTTCCGAATTTTTCCCAGCTTTTATTTTAATTTTTTTATTTTCGCTTTTTCAGCTGATGTCATCACATGCGTGATTACATCAACTCCGTCAGACTGTCAGAATTGAGCTCAAGGGCTTCCAGCTGTTGAACTGGATCTGCAAGCAGGAATCAGGAAGGACCTGAATGGTGGTGCACTTGCATCTGCATGAGCAGGACTGTTGGAAATATTTATTTGCTGCATCTGGGACTGCTGGAAATTTGTGCGAGCGTGGGTGGAAAGGACAGCTGGGAACAATGATGTGCTGCATCTGCAAGTGAAAAAGACTGCAGAGCATGTGTGGTGTGTTAAAATGCCCCAGAGAAATACACCTGGTGGGTAGAAGGTACTCAGGCTCAAACCCTGTACTTTCAGTACAGATAAAAAGAGCCTAAAGTTCCTAGCCACCACCACATTTACATGTGTGGTGGTGGCTAGGGACTTTTATCTGTACCAAAAGGGTTTGAGCCTGAGTACCTTCTACCCACCACATGTGAATTTATGCCTTATATTTTTGTTCTGTTCCTCGTAAAATCTGTGGTTTTCAGGATTTTTGTGGTAGATCACTGAAGGATTGAATTCACTAAATAGTGACAGGCATTTGAATTTCAGACTTCATATTCTTCAGAAAATAAGTGGTAACACAAAACCTTTTATTCTAGCAATTTTCTACATTTATAAGATCAATATTTGAAATTTGTCCCTATTTTGGGGCTGTATTCCCCCATTGTTGGCTTTGTCCCGGATTTTTGTGCTAAGACATTGAGAGCTATGGTGATAAGTAAAAACTGAATTCTGTATTCCCCCATTATTGGCTTTGTCCAGTTTTTTTGTGCTAAGAGGTTGAGAGCTATGGTGAGAAGTAAATAAAAATTCACTAAATGATAGCCATTTAAGTTTCAGTCTTCCTATCCTTCAGGTAACTGCTGATTTGGCATAGTGGTATATTGCTCTGACTGTAGTGCACAGGGTCCTGGGTTCAAGTCTTGGCAGTAAAATGCATGGTGGTAACATATTTTATTCTAGCAACTTTCCAAAATTATACAAGTAATGTTTAAATTGTGTCCCTGTTTTTTGGCCTTTTGCCCCCCCCCCAAAAAAAAAACAGAAATTGAAAATAAATGTGAGAAGCTGTGCAAGCTGCCTATGGCTTGCATTGTCATTCTATTTTATAGTGTGTGTGTGTGTGTGTGTGTGTGTGTGTGTGTGTGTGTGTGTGTGTGTGTGTAAGTAGACTTTTATGATGGAAATGTTCTGAATTGGGCAGTTTTCTCATTATTGGTTCATGAATTTTGTTTCATTGCCTACTGGAAAAATATTCAAATAATAAATTTAAAATGCGCTCTAACAAGTGTGCTGTATTATACAAGGAATATATTATAAAGTCAGGAAGGTGTATCAAAGAACATATGTATGTTTCTTGTTTTGTGTGCAAGGGGCCTATAATTTGAAAACAACTCAAAGATAATCTTTATCCACCACTGGCCAGATACCTTTTCTTTGGATGTGGTGTGGATTCCAATGCTGTTTCAATGAATATGAATTTGAAGGGCAGAGAAGTTTTAATGCTAAGTCTATTTTCATTGTGAGACAATATTGCTTTGTTTAGCAGATGTATATTAGTGTTTGTGCATTGTGCTATAAAATGTAAACATAAAAATCCAAATAATAATTGTAGACGTAAAACAGTATGCACACATTAGTGTTTATGGTAAATGGGGCAAAATAGCCAGGTAATGGGACATTGGATGGCTGCAGGGGGTTTCTGGCACCATATTTTGGTTGTCTGTTCTTCAGTTTGCATTTGAAAGTTGGTATCCCACAATTCCACTGAAGTGGGTGGGGTTACATAATTATGTATGTAAATTTTATGTTAACCAGCGTACAGATTTGTACCTATCTTTCATGGGCCTTGTCCAGATTTTTGATGTTTCCAGGTTGAGAGGTATGGGGACCTGACAATATCCCTGGCTGTGTTCTACATGAACTACAGAGTGAACTGGCACCTCAATTGTGTGCCCTATTCAATCACAGCCTCACCTCAGGCTTTGTCCATACCGAATGGTGGACTGCTACAGTCATCCCTCTCCACAAAGGAGGAGCGACTACAGACCCTGGGAACTATCACCCCATTAGCCTGATGAGTCTGATATGTAAAGCTATGGAACGCATCATCATGGACCTAATAAACAAGGATATAGGGAATCTCCAAACTCTGGATCCCACACAGTTTGGTTTTGTGAAGGGTAGATCATGCCTGCTCAACTTGATCGACTTCTTTGAGTCAGTCACCAGAGCTGTAAATGAAGGCAAGGTGGTCCATACAGCCTACCTTGATCTGGCCAAGGCCTTTGATACCATTCCCCACTCAGGAATCATAGAAAAACTCACTAAGCTAGCATCAACCCCTATATCATTAGGTGGGTTGCAACCTGTCTCACAGATAGAACCCACTGTGAAAGTACCTGAATCCAAGTTAGACTGCTGACTAGGTTGTGAGGGGGACAGACTCCAACCCCCCTGTTCACCTGTAAGAACTAGGACAAAAGCAGTACATTACCCCCTGCACTATTATATATGGTAATCCACACAGACTATTACAGATAAGGATCCACAACTGCATTACATGTCCCACAGCTTCTCATCTCCTATCCCATGCACAGCACACAAATTCACAACAACATACACAGACAACCCAGGCCCTGTATAATACGCACATCACCTACATCTGGGTAATGTTGCCAGTAAAATACACCTGTGAGGCATGCAATATGACAGGATATGTGACAGAACTACACATAAAACCCAGTAAACCAGTAAATCTTGACAATGATATGCCAGTTGTAGTAGCACTGCCTCAGATATGTACCATCTCCCTATTGTGTTTGAATGGGCATCTTGGAGGAATTGCCTCAGGTATAGCAGGCTGTGTAGTTGCTCATAAATATAAGTGCAAACATGTTAATGTTTGTCCAATACACACTTGCCATTCCCTAGGCTATAAACTGCAGTTAACTGCTCTGAAATGGAAGATACAACTATTCTACTCTGGCTAAGTACAACAGTTGTGCATAATGCAAAATGGCAGCCCTTAACATTCATAGGTTATATATGATCTGTAAACCAACAGTATCACACTTAGGTACAGGACCATGTACTCCAGCCACACCTGATGGACCTATGAAAAGGTGAGGTAGAGGCATTGTCAGCAACACCAAATGTTGCAGTGTTACAAGCTAATATGTGGTTATATCCACATGTATAGTAGCTAATGTGATACTGGTTATATTACATTATGAGTATGTGCGCACAACTGTGGATAAAAGCCAATCCCTCCCAATGCAGATAGACCTGACACCTATGTACTGGTCTGTGGATCCTGCCACAATGACCGCTAATGTATTATACTGGTGAACACCGTAAGCTTACCTGGATGCTCCTCTGATGTGGATGCTGTGGCACCGACCTCCAGGATGTATGGTGTGATGGTTAGCTGGGAGCTGTTGGTTGCTCCTAGGTTTGCCAGGAATTCCTCTGTGGCAGAGAGTGGTTGTTCTTTTGCAGGGCCTCCGCCAGTGGCAGCACAATCCCTGGCAACAGCAGCTGCCCTTTGACATGCGGAGTTGACCACATCTGTGGCCCAGTGTTGGACCTCCTCATAGATCCTGTGCTGTTGGCAAATATGATTAACAGTCCTCACAAGGTTGGCCCACAATGCTGCCCACTGTTCATGATTGTGGCAACCCCTTGGCAGTCAATATGTGATTGCTGAGTCTGAGGGCATCCAGTATAGCATCATTCTCTGCACATGAAAATGGAGGGTGTCTCCAATGGTACATCTTTCCTGCAAGACAACAAGAGGGGAACATATTACAGGACCAGATATGTGGATGTCCACTTTGTGCAGACCCTACACACCCATAATGGCCTGTACTATCCAGTGCTCCCTCACACATCATACCCCACAGTGTGGCAACACATGTGTAGCTATCACCAAAACAGTAACAATACTGGTTAATGTTCCTGTGTGCTGTGACAGATTCTGCTGTATGTCTCCACAGCCATCACTGCAATGTACTGTAGTGTGTCCCCTATGGGCAAATCACCACTAATATGTCATATGGCCACTGCCGGACAAATAGCACTGTGCTATTCCAACAACTATATGGGGACAGTCCAGCAACACCACTATGCCACAATGACAGACAACAATGCAAACCTGCTGTAGTATATGTTCCCTGTAGGCATCATACCTCTCAACTATGCAGATGTTTGCAGAATGTCACCATGTTTGTCTCATAGAGTGGTCCTTCTTACACAAAGTTGTGGATGTCTGACAAATGGTTGCCCACTGACTGATGGCTGCTGACAGAAAACCGACACAGAATCTGTCACCTGTCAGACCCTTCAGACAACACTTATGCTACAGTAATATCTGTTACTCTATTCATATTCTTACTTTGTATGGCCAATATATATATATATATATATATATATATATATATATATATATATATATATATATATATATATATACTCTGTCACTTAGTTTGGACTTTTGTCACCCCATAAATATGGCTTTGTCCTGATTTATTACTGTAGGAGATTGAGAGGTATGTTACTCATAGCTCTCAACCAGACAGGGATGAATTTCCACGAAAAAGGGACTTAGCCAAAGTACATCAGGAACATTCAGTGGCACTTTTACAATGTTAGTATTATTTATGCGTGGCATTGACAGACTGACAGGAGGTGAATTACAGTGCATTGTTTGATGTTACAGGAGTGTACACCCTTAGTGTCACTATGTCTTAAATGTAATCCACTATCTTTACTACAACAGCCAACCGTTGTAGGAGGGCTGGGTAGGGACAGAGCAGAGATGTGATTCAAAGCATGGGCAGTTGAGAGGCATGCCTGTAGGTGTTGGACAGCAGAGTATCACTGACTTGTCAATATCATAAATCTAATACAAGCCCACTATTGTAATCCCTATTCCTCATACCTCCATCCTCCCATCTGCATCCTGTTTTATGGGGAAATGTACTGCATACCTGGTAGAGTGATGTATTCCTTTTTTTGAAGAGTTCCTCTGCAAATGCTTTACATATACGGTGTCTGTGCAAGTAAAAACACATACAGACCTGTTCCCCATAAGTGGTTGCTTGCCTTTTGTAGGTAATGCTCATTAACAGGTAATTGCCTCTGCACCAATCTGTGGCCCAGAATTGCTAATTGCATCCAAACAGCTGAACTGCACTATCATTAGCCAATGACATGGCACCACAGTGCTATGTATAAGGCCTTCATGTAGGTCTTGGACCCTTTCTTAGTTTTTGAGATGAACATTACTGAGGTGTGGAGACTACAGCATCACAGAGGAAAAGTACAAATACTGTCCACTGTAGAGATGTATGAAGTATGTCCACAGTTTTGCCTCATATGTTTGGTCAGTGTCCCATGACAGTGTGATCATCTGGCAGTTCACTGGCAAACCTTGTAGGCTGAGTTCAGAAAAGGGAAAAAGACATGCGAGTGTCACACTTCATACCCATCAGAATATGCATGCTAGTGCAGTAGCTGCTATTCAATCAACTTAATATCTTTGTAGGGGGAAACTGTGAAACGTGTACCCATCTCTGGGCCTTTGCCTCCTTCCCTTTATGTATGGTTGTGTCTGGCTCCCTTGTTATAGGGGGTTGGGAGGTATGGTCATTCTGTGGCAACTACCTTAACATACAGTCTTGTATGCTCTAGGTTGCAGCTGCTGCAGCCTAGGACACATAGGGGGCAGTGTGAACACTTTGGAGGCATGCAAGCTGTACATGTAACTGTGGCAGCTGTGGCAGCACTGTCATTACAGCAGAGGCAGGGTAAGGGTACCTGTTACAGTCCAATTGAGGCATGTGCTAAGGTACATCTGTTATGCAACAGTGCCAATAGCAGAGCAGTAGGTGACATATCGTCAGGCTATATGAATATCTGCAGTGTGTCCCTACCTGCAGGTGAGTGACTTGCAAAACTGGGTAGCTGATAATTCAGTAGCAGCAACCTATGGAAATTAAAAATGCATCATTCAGTCACTACTTGCTGTGTTCACAACAACGTAATTGAAGTGCAACACACTGCATTCAAGCCCACAACTGTGTCTGGAAAAACATTCTGTATGCAAGACATTTAACAGACTGAGCTACTGAGTCAGTGCTGGAGCAGGTGTATTTTCCAGGTAGAAGTGCTGACATACAAGCTGTGATGCACATTATCTGCATCCATCAGTATGTGCATGGCTTTCAAAGGCAGTTGTTCTGCAGCAGGGACCCATTTGAACATATGTACTGTGCCACTGATGCCTTAGCAGGTGAGATTGAAGATGTTTCAGGTAAAAGGGAACATTTGCCTGCTATCCCAGGCCTCACATACTGCCATTATTATGTGGCTGTCTACTGGTGTATTTTTGCATCAGAGTCCCAGGTACACTCCCATTTGTTACATTAGGTTTGATTTGTCTGTCAGTGGCAATCAGTATGTATTGCTGGAAGAACCTGCTTTAATTAAGATCTGTGTGGCCTACTGGATTAGTGCAGTAGGCTGTAGTTGACAGGGGCCCGGGTTCAAAACGTGTCAGAGGTGATTATTTTATACATGTACCGAACACTGTGAGAAACACATAGGATCATTAAGGCACATTACAGCTCATTTAAGTGGGTTTGTGTGGTAATGCATGATGTTCCACATCTTGGCACTCCGTTTAGCTCCACGCAAACCCGAACTAAAAAAATTAAAAAGAAAAGAAAAAAAGGGTGACAGGAAAGTGGTGAAATGGGGGGGGGGGCAAGTAGGAGAAAAACATAGTGAAAGGCAGGTAGGAATGTGCAGGACAGGTGTAGGTAAGAACCATAGCTTGTCATTTCTTGTGCACCAACAGTTGTGCAGTTTGACAGATTTTGTGAATGAATTTGGACTCTCAATCCCCAGAGAGAGGAGTGAGGACAACATAAATGTGTTGTCAAGCCAATTGTACCCAATTAGTTCTGTCCAATGGACACATATGCAAAATGGAGAGCTATGTATGGGGCGATATTTTTGTGGAACAGGTGCCCATTTTTTTTTAAGGAGAGAGTGGAATGTTGGGTAAGGGATATAGGTATGTATAAGGAGGCAAGTTGGATAGGAGATGAGGTAATTGCATGCAGACAAGACAGACAAGACAGCAGACAGGGGCAGTGTGTGACACATGAGGGGGATAAATACCTTAGATGGGGAGGGTGTTGTGGAATCCGAAGTGCATGTGCCTTCAGGTGACAGCAGCGTGACTGAGGTCCCCACCAATGGGCAGTCAACACTGCTCATTCACTGTCCCAAAGATGGCTGTGCCGGAGGCTGGGTGCCAGGGCCAGCCGGTCTCACCAGGTTGTCCAGTCTGCCCTCAATCTGGCGTAGATGATGTTCATAGTTCTTATGAACAATCCTGTGCACCATGGCTAGGAGGTGGTCCTGGGTAACTACCATCCCTCCACCATTGCTCCTGGGGGGACGGGCCCCATCCCCTGAGGCAGATCCACCCAAAATAGTGCAGGGCCAGCAGAGGGGTCACCACCAGCTTGGGTCCCAGATGTACTGGGACCCGGTGCCAGAGCTGGCTGAGAGGGTAGGTGGATCAGCAGGAACCAGCATACCCTGACATGCTGTGGTTATGGAGGTGAAGCAATACATTTATATTAGTTATGAACAAAACCACTGTTAGTAATAACAGCATGCCAAGACGTTGGAAATAATACCATTACATTTCAATGCATATTATGTGAAACACAACAATGAATAACAGAACAGTCAGTATATTAACAGCATGCCAGTAACAGTTATGGCATAAGGCAAACAGAATAAGTAATTCAACAAGATATGTTAATATGCAACCATTGGAATACATAACAATAATAAATCACATGCCCCAAAATAATGTATAACAACATATGTTCATAGTAAACCATAACCAATGCATAACAATAATAAATATTTGAAGATAAGGGGTGGGGAGAGAGAGAAATACAGTCCATTAATAACATTATAGGCTATATAGTTGACAACAGTAATGCCTTCTACTCTACAGGTCTGTCATTTATTTATGTGTAAAAGAGCCCTATAGCTGCTGTAGCATGTACATACCTCTCAAGCTATCTGCATGGGACAGTATGGACCAAGCAGTAACAACTGCAGGTACACAACTACACAGAATACTTGCACATCAGGTGTACTTATATAACTACCAAGGTGTACTGTGGGCTGATGTAATGTTACTTTGCTATTTACATAATCATTACTTTCCATGACAGCGTGACACTTGAGAGACATGTATGTGCACAGACAGTAAACAACTATCATGCCTTGCTTGGCAAGCATGGGGTTAGAACCCAATAGCAGTGAGTGACTGCAGACGACATTTGTATCAAATGTACTAACTGACTGCAGCAACCTTTAACACACACTCCAGGCATACAGGCATACCAAAGTTTACACATTTTATTTCTTTTCTTTTATTTTATTATTATTACACTTATTTCCTGTAGTTTATGCTGTATTTTCACATTCCTGGTAATGACTGTAATAGTTTATGACATGTAAACACACAATAATGTACTCATAATATGGGATACCTCACCCGTTTACCTGTAGCTCCTTTGGAGAGAATATCTGTAAACATTACGTGACTGATACTGTAATATTTAGATCTACATACCACTGGATTTGAGCCCTGGTCTCTGTGTGGCAAAAAATGTACTTCATACACAGCATTTAGCAAACTGAGCTACTGAGTCACTGCTGTTTACTGACTGACTGATATTTGCCTAGAGCTCATCTGGCACCAAAATATGACCTGCTAATACTGGTACAGTTTTATGCATGACTGCAGTGATAGTTGAACACACATGCATTACATTCAAGCATGGCAGAGATACTAGGTAAAGTCTACATTACTACATAGAATTCAGGTGTACACAATACACTGTTAGTGTGCTGAAATATCTGTGAAGTCAACAAACAATATCCGATTATGGGTTATTATCAGTCTACAACTAGTACACTGTTATATCTCATTGCAGTACATACCTCACAGACTGAATGCTTGTAGCTGACATGCAATGGTGAAAACAAGACAATCCTGATGTACACAATTTACCTTGGTGTTATTGCTATTGGTCCATGTGTCTTTGCAGACCAGCTGTCTGCACATTGCACAACATACTTTATTAGACGTACATTCATGCAGGTACTATTTTGTGTTTTAATTGCAGAATAGTTGTAAAACTTGATTTCTTGCCAAACAGCCCTATTGCACAACAGACTTTATTAGATATACCTTCATGCAAATACTGATATTTTGTGTTTTTATTGCAGAACAGTTTTAATAACTGATTTCTTGAAAAACAGCTCTATTTCCTCAGTCATTGCACAACAGACTTTATTAGAGAAACCTTCAATCAGTTACTGGTTCATGTTTTTACAGCACAACAGTTGTCATTAAGCAGGTGTTGCAACACAGCTGTAATTCCACAGTTATGGCACTACAAACTTTATTGCATATACTTTATTATGGTTAGTGCTTTAGTCTTCCCTACTTATGGCACTACAGCTGGCAGTATGGACTTCTTGCAGTACAGGTGCAAGTCCACATTCATTGCAATAAAATCTTTACTGTATATACTTAATCCCAGTTAATGCTTTACTCTTCTTGGTTATTTGACTATAAATAGCAAAATACATCTGTACTCACCATACTCACAGAGCAACCAGGCCAAGCACCCGGTATGTGCCTCGATGTTGCAAGCTGTCTCCTCTGCAGCTCACCATTATGCATACCAGTTTAGTAGATATTCAAGATTAGATATTGGTGAAACACAGATAATGCTACTTACATACATATGGGACATTCCCACTCTGGAATTTTTGGACCCAGGTGTCCAAGAGAGCCCCCTTCTGTTTTTTCAGGTCCTCATGATGGTGACAACACTGCTCATCTGTGCAGGGAATACCAGCTGCACTTGCCAGCCAGTCCCAGGCCTCCACCTTGCACTCTGATCCCTGGCAACCTCCCTGCATCAGCCAGCCCTCACATTTTTTGACAAGGAGTCTGATCATGACCCTGGACTCCTGAATGCCCCACTGCTGTGCCTGGAGGTGTGAACCCTCTCCAACGCCTGCCATTGTATCCTTCAGAGACAGAACTCCAATGGATTATGCTATATTCCTGCCTGTTAGGCTTAATATAGCCTGTTTCTTACCCTTACATGCCATTGGGCAATATTTAAAAGTGTTGCACGTCACTTAGCAGGTGCAAACCAGTGCAGCTGAGCTGAGCAGTGCTAAAACCTGTATGCTTAGCAGTGCTTTGGAGTGTGCAAACCAGCCAAGCGATGCCAAACAGAGTATAAACATTAGCCACTGTTATTTGTTTATGCAGTGCTTAGCAGGTCTTAGCAGAGCTTAGCTGAACACAGCAGGCCAGTATTTAAAAATAATTTGTATAATTTGTATTTCAAACAAACATGATAACTCGCTTTTCCATGTATTCAAACCCTGCCCCTACTGCACATGAGGCCATAATTCTAACCATTTAGCAACGTGCATATGTGAAATTTTGCTATACCTTTACATATACCTCTGAGCTACCTTTAGGCAGTGCTGAGCACTGTGGCATGCCATGCAATCCTGCTCAGCTATGTTTAAACTTGACCTTTACAGACTAATTAAATATATCTGGTTTCTATTTTTAGATGTCTGGCAGGTGTCTTGGCACCATTTAGCACTGCTGCGCTCCACGCTGTGCAAACATTCTTTAAAAAAAAAATCAATGAATAAATAAATTACATTGCTATAATACAGTTGGACAGTGCAGGGAGTGTGTTGCTCATCTGCGGTCACAGTTAGCACCACACTCCCTACACTGACTCAATAACCATGTTCCATGGCTGTCCCTTGGCAATGCACCATGATTAATACGCATGGCATGGTGCTGAGGGGGAAACATGCACACAGACATGGTAACATTCCATGTAGGCTGTACAATATGCCTACATGGATTTTATCAAATCTAGGGGAATATTAAAATGGCCACTTTTCATGGTTACAGCTTGGTCTTTCAGTTATACTAATACTATGCCCAACAATGCATTTGGGTTCCTCCATCTACTTAGTTTTTTTTTCTTTATTGTAAGTCCCTACAATTTGCTTCTATACCAATAACCACAAAACTTTTTACTTTTTGCTCCATTCCCCTTTCCTGTTTTCTCTCCCCTACAGGTTATTATCCTTGCATTACTCTCAGGCAAAATAAGGTTTTGGGATAAGCTGCTGCTTACATACAGATTGCTTTTCTTGAGGCAGCTGTGCATGATCCAGGTCAAGCCCACTCCATTTGCCCTTGCTGTGCTCAGGCTCACTCCGCTTCCTTACCCAACTCCCAATCCGCACTCCCACTTCAATTACATTTATACTAACTGCAACCATGCCCCTCTCAATACTTCCTCCAATCACATATAATACTCGCTTATCCTTCAACCGCACCCCACTCCTAAGCAACTCCAACCCACCTCCAGGTAGCTGTAACTAAAGTATCACATAAACTAACACAACCCCTCACTCTATATATTTCTCCTTACCTTTCTCACCTCCACCTCTTCTCTATTCTCCTCTGCCTCCTACTCTTAACTTCTCTAAATATGGCATACCCCTACCCCACAATAATATGCCTCTTAGGCTTCACACCAACTCTCTCACTCCTTACAAACTGCACAGCAGTCATATACCCTAAACCAAAGTAATCAGAAAATCTACCATATATGACCCATGCTTATAAACACAAATAAAAAGCTACTCTAACATTTCATCCAGCCTCTTTAAATCACACAACCTTTTATTTATTAGCTATAAAATACTACAACCCTGCTACACTTCTACTGTACTGTTTATTTTATAACCAATTTCAAAAAGAAAACCAATCAGGATGAACCATAACAGCTCCCATTTCTTACATCTATTCATGTGGAGATTTCCACTCAAATCAAGGACCTTCTTCAAGTCCCCTTTCTTTTAATAGGCCCTCCTCTAATGTTCTCTTTCTGGTCACACTAAATCTTTGCACTCTCTGTAATAAATTAACAGATTTCCAGGTGTAGCTAATGCAACATACTCCTGATATACTTGCAATTATTGAAACATGGCTAAAACCTAATATCCAAGACACTGAACTTCTCCCTCCAGGCTACAATATACTAAGATCTGACAGAATTCATAAAAAAAGCAGGAGGAATAGCACTAATGTACCCCAACACATATACAATAGTACCTTATTCTAAACCCTTTCCAAATGTTAACAATGCCAAACTCCTTACTGGCCACTTAAAACTTAATAATAATAAACAGCTTTACATTACAGTTCTTTATATCCCACCTGGTCAGAACACTTCTGTACTAGAAGAAATCCAGTACTGGGCATTACAAAACATAGCCAATGAAACTGTAATCATGGTTGATGTTAATATTAATTGGCAAAACATAATCTCAGACTTTCCTGACAACAGTTTAAATCTCTTTGGGTTCACACAACTTATTAAAACACCAACTAGAATCTATAAAAACAAGAACCAAGGATCAACTTTGGATTGGATTTCAGTCACGTCTGAATAAATATTCCAATTCTGGCACACTCCCAGATTCATTAAGTGACCACCTTCCTGCATACACCTACAGGATAACCACCCAGTCACCTAAAGGCCATAATTATAAAACCTAATGCAACCTAATTAACTTCAAACTGCAGCACTTTATAAACATCCTAAAATCCCGAAACCGGTCTATACTGAAAAAAAAACTACCCTTAGATGATGCTGTCAGTAACTTTAATAAACCTTTTCTGGACACCTTCAATAGCTTGGCTTCTCTTCATACAAAAAGAACTAAAATCAATCATGCACCTTGGCTAACAAAATCCACAAAAAAACAACTACTCACAAGAGACAAAGCCTGGAAGGAATGGCACAAAAACAGAAATTAACTAAATCTACAGAAACAGAAATCTACCTAATCAAGCGAAGAAACTTACAGTCTCTGATAAGAAACCATGCTTCACACAACAATTATTCAATCACAAGAAAAAAAAAAAAACAAAACAAAAAATTCTGTTCCACTATCTCATCACTCCTTACACCAGGATTCAAAAAAGTCCTACTCCATTTTATGACAAATCCCCATCTCAAACAGCAGAATTGTTTATTATCCACTTTATTGAAAACATAGCTACCCTCCTCTTAGATCCTAACAAGTCCCTTTTTCACCACCCCACGCCATCAAAAAACATTTAATTCTCTTCCCTCTCTCCACAAAACAACTCAGCTACAGATTCTAAATCTCCTATCCTGACACTACTCCCTGTACCCATTAGCTATATAAGAAATATACTATATAAGTTACAACCATGTTCTCTTTCCGCAGTTTACCTTCCAGCTAAATATCTGAAATTTGCTGCTGATGCTATTGCCTATCCAGTTACTATCATCATCAACAGATCTATCACAGAATCCTATGTCCCCTTCCTCTGGAAAAAAATCATTTGTTACCCCATTACACAAAGGAGGAAATTCTGCTGAACTGTCTAACTTCTGCTCCACTGCCATCTTATCTCCTCTTTCCAAACTTCTAAAAAATGTATTTATAAACAACTCCATGATCACCTTATCCATAACAATCTACTAACACTTATTCAACATGGCTTCAGGCCTGGTCATAGTACAACTACCGCATTAATATCCTTTACAGACATAATTAATACAGCAAGAAACTCTGGCCAACTAACATCAGCTTATTTCTTGATTTGTCAAAAGCTTTCATTATCATTTCACATCCCAAACTCTTACAACAACTGTCTTCCCCTGGCCTTTCTAGTTCCTTTCTACAGTGGTTTTCTAACTACCTGCCAGACAGACAACAATGTGTTAAATGGCAAAGATGTCTTTCTCAATATCTTACCAATAAAACTGGTGTTCTACAAGGATCCATCCTAGGACCCCTCATCTTCAATGCCTTCATAAATAATCTCCACTCTGCTACCAGCCAAAGCTCCCTCATCCAATATGCTGACGACTCAACACTCGTCTAATCCTTCAACAACACTGCACATCTTAAACAAATAACCCAAACTTCTTTACCGCCACTGAGTCCTGGATGAATAATGCACAACTATTACTAAACCCCCAAAAAGCAAACACCTTCTTTTTACACCAATGACCACCCCAACCGACATTAAGATATTTTCTCTAAAAAAATAACACAAAAACTGAAGTAGTCCCACATACCAAATTACTTGGAGTAACTATTGACAACAAACTTGCCTTCGATCTCCACCATCAAAAAAACACAGCACAAACCAGGGATGCTCTATCGCTGCAAATAATTTATGGATACATCCACCAAAACTACAACCTATCTGTTACCCTCTTTACTATATGGTGCCTCCATCTTAACCAACCTTCAGATCACACTAAAAAATAAACTTGAATCCTGCTACAACAAAATCGCTAAATTTGCTACAGGTATCTCTAACTACCAACACCACTGCTCTGATCTTATTCCCATTTATTGGCTAGAACTCCCACAACATCTAAACTATCTCCAACTTACAATTGCCCATAATGTTATTTACAAATCTAAAGCTTGTCCAGCCTTAAACGCAATTCTCCAAATCTACACTCCCAGCTGGTCTCTCCTCTCCGAAGGCAAGCAACTCTTAACCTTATACAAACCAAGCAAAACTGCTGGACAATGCATATACTCCTACTGAGTGACCAAACTCTGGAACTTTCTACCCTTACATATCAAAACTGCCTCCAATCTCAAACATTTTAAGTCTAAACTAAAAGACTTCCTTTTTAGGTCTCATATCTGTCCTTGTTCCAGACAAAGCTGATTTATACACCATTACTATATCTTAGCTCTACTACTAGACTGCCTACTTACTCACTCCCTGCCCCCTTTTTCTTCTGCTCTTACCTGATGAACAGCAACCTCCTTGAGCCCTTTCATCCTCCCTTTCCCTTCCTAGATCCCTTATTCAGCCTAAGACAAACCCCTGTGCTTCTGAACCACCCCGTCTTCATTATTGAAAAAACATCTTAACATCTTTACTTCCCTCTACTCTATCATCCTTTACCTACCTTATCCTTTATCCTTCTTCACAATCCCTCATCTTTTGTCTTCTGACACCTATATCTATAATATCTTTAATACAACCATCCCCCCTTACTAAACATTCTTTCTGTCATGCTGAATCAATCTTCCTATGTATAATATTATGTTTGTAAATATAATTAAACTCTCTGCAAAACATCACACATGCTTTTGCTCTGACCTACTTCTCTTCTAAAATTATATGTATATATCTTTTTTTTTTGTTTGTTTTTGCTCAGACATAATTGTCATGCAAAATGTATGTATATTTCTTTTTGATTCCTCTGTATTTTAACTGTCCTTCTTTGTTTTAATCTTGTGATAAGTAATAGTTGATATTTCTTTTCTGTACTGGAGTTTTTCTTTCTTTCCGGGCCTCCACTGAAAATGGGTTGTTCACCCAGTCGGACTTTCCTGGTAACCAAATGTCAAATAAATAAATAAATAAAATAAATGTAATTGATCAATGAAGAGTGTATGTTATACATCTGTAAGCACTTCTTTATCCATGAATGTGGGATGTATTTTTTGTAATCTATCCATGCCATACTTATATTCTTCCCCTTTTTTACAATTCTCCATTATGACTTTATTTAACAAAAAATGATCCTTTGTTTCATATGGCTTTCTTTTGTTACCCTTTTTGCTCTATTGCCATGATTGAGTTTTCTTCTAAATGGTCAATAGTTTTTAAGACAGCTTGTAGGTTCACGCTTCATCCATTCACGCACATAGTGCCATTTTTGTAAACTTCCACTTCACACCCATAGCTTCTTAGGGTGTCCACACCTTTTGTTTGGTCTGGCTTCATTTACTAAGTGACTTACCAGCTAATAATAGGCAATATTAGAAAGTGCAAGGAGCTATTAACAAAATAACACTAAAATTGTTAGACTAGGATATCTCACAGTAGAGAAATTAATGTGTGTCACTTATTATTCACATTTTCATATTTATGTTCATATTTTCCTATCTGAGACCCCTACATGTTATCGAAGGGTATGTTGTAATATGCTGTGGTGGGTGACAGGAAAATGTATTGTCATTGTCCATTTATATTACACACTGTACCTCAGATATTGCTAGTTGTTTGTTAGTAATTATGAAATAAAACAATATAATAATCAAGAATCAAAGCCAGATCAGCTGCTTGAAAGGCAGCTGTGCTCACTAATATACCACATAAACAGCACTAATATTTCCATATGTGTTTAATACTTCAAAAAACAAATGACTTCCAAACTGTTGCATGTGACATTAGGATGAAACCCCAGATGTTATTGAAGAACGCTGACTTGAATATTTGCACTGTAAGTTGCACATCTTGATAGATATTCGGTGTTATTTAATTTGCTAATTATTCAACTGAACATATGTTTTCTTATTTCTGTGCATATTTCAATGAGCATGCACTCACAGACAAATTTCTTGTTGTCATGTGAAAGCTTATGTCTGGTTAACAAAAATATTCTAAATTCAGCCTTGCTGGAGCTGCTACACATCTGAAAGTTAAACAGCATGAGGGTCACCTGATCTAGGGATCTTAACTTAGTCAGTAAGTCAAACAAAACATGCTGGAGAGACAGATATGTGTCTCAGAGATTGCCCCCTTCTTTGAAACAGGCTTCCTATTCACATTAAGCAGAGCCATCCCCCTGGCCCTCTTCAAATGCAGTTTGGATCAACTGATGGGGAATTGCTAATTCACACCTGGGGTACTGCCTATGTCCCTTATGGACTGGGGAAATCTGTAAGAGCCTCAATAGACAGGCACAAATCCATGCCATCCTCTTGCCCCTAAGGGCCATATATTGAGTAAAATCGGGTTATATTGGCTAGGCTTGTAAGAGCCCTTAATCTGTTAGTTTAGTAATCTCCTATGAACCTATGATGTGTGTTTAAGATACACAGTTTCCAAGATATGACAATTTGTGAAAGTTTAACAAAAAATATAATTTGTGGTTAGTCTGCATTATAGTATATTATAATACTTATGAAAACACTATAAATGCACTGATTGTTATCACTGTAAAGAATACTTCTTAATGATAATTCTGCTATTTGTACACTAGTAATAGCTTTTGTTGTTCACAACATATTTACATTTGTTTATCTTATTCTTTTTAAGTTTATTTTTCAGAAAAGGAATGTAAGGTATGGGTAGGCTGCTAGAGGTGTGACATTCCACATCATTTAGGTGTTAATGAGTTATGGAGGAGTATCATTTTTCCTGTTGTTAACCAGTCTGGTGTCTGTTTTGGGTGCCCATATCAGTAGTTTTTATTCAGGGCTAAATCTTGTATAAAGATGTTACTAATTTCAGCAATAAGTTAGATACTGTATCTGGGCCTGCAGTGTTCCAGTCAGGAGCCTTTCTTAATTTTGTTTCAATTTCTCTGACCGTTACTTCATCCCATTTTATATCTTGTACAACTGAACTTCTTACTGTTTCTTTTACTTCTTTTATCCATTCAACATCTTTGTTATGTTCCACAAGGACTACATAAAGATTTCTCCAAAATGCATCTATTTATTTTTTGGTGGTGTTAATATTCCTTTTTTATTTGTTTTCCAATTCTGTATAAAACTTTTTTTTACTCATAAATGAATTGCTTATTTTGTACTTTTCCTTTATATGTTTTCTGCCTCTGCTGATATGTTTATTATTTGCAGTAGTGTACAAAAAATCTTGGTCTGTTTTGATACTGCATGTTCTTTTTATCACGTCTTTCTAAGTATTTTTGTTGGTCTGTTCCATCTTCTGTACTCTTCTAACAGTGACACGTCTTGTCTTAATTACTTTATAGTTTTCTCTATTTGATACTTTCATGATGACATCTGATTTCTTCCCTTTCTTTCCCTTATTGCCTTGTGTTTTTGTGGTAAGATTTTATCTGTTTTTAATTTAGCTGCAGAGTAATATATCCTATTTACTTCTGTTATATATACCACATGAATTTCTGTTAAAAGCCTTGATTACTGAGTTCATTTGTTTTATCAGACTTATATTTGGGTCTTAACTTTCTGTAATCTATTTCTTTCATC
This sequence comes from Protopterus annectens, assembly GCF_019279795.1. Taxonomy (NCBI): domain Eukaryota; kingdom Metazoa; phylum Chordata; order Ceratodontiformes; family Protopteridae; genus Protopterus; species Protopterus annectens. The sequence continues at coordinate 267,776,239 of NC_056733.1, forward strand.
GATGTTAATATGTCTGTCTATCTCTATTAAATCAAACAACTCTTCCCTTAGATCATTGTCCATTGAACTGAGCACACATTTCTTTATTCTCAGTTTCCTCCAGGCACTGTACAAAAAGTTCCAGCACATCTTCCTGTGACATATTCTCTTCAGCTGCATCCTGCATCATCCATTGCTCTTTCATATGGAAACTCGCTGGCCTATCACTCCACAACACTGACTGTGTCAGAGAAGCCTCAATTTCCTGTTCCTTCCCTTGCTGTGCAACTCTAACTGAACTTTTGTACTGGTTTCGTACTAAAGGTTCCAGAGTATCTTCATGCGGCAAATGATCAGATGTTTCCCATTCCACCTGTTTCTCCTTAATTTGGGGACTCATTGTTTCATCATGCTGTGATGTTACCAGAGTTGGATTTTCTAAATCATTCACTTTGTATGTAATCCATAACTTCTGTTTCTATTACCTTCTCTTTCTGTTTTCTTATTTTTTTTTTTGTATTGTAAAATTTTCCATATCTAGACACCTTTGTCTTCTCTTCAAATATCTTTGGTGCTGCTTTTTTGTATTTATTAGTTTTGCTTTCTCCTTTGTATAAATATTGCACCATATTAAATCTCTTTTTCTTTCCCATGTCCATATTTCTTCATCAGAGGTCTCCTGCTCCACTAGTTTGGGGATTCATTGTTCCATCATGCTGTGACATAACCTGTGTTAGACTTTCTACACTAAATCCTTCACTTTGTAGGTATTCCATAACTTCAGCTTCAATTTGTATATCTTCTCCTTTCTTAACCTTCTGTTGTAGGTAACCCTTTGTGACCTTCCAAACAGCCTAATGTTTCTTGGTCTGTATAATGTTTTTCACAAATCTGTTGTATTAATGAACACAAATTTGCATTTGAAATCTTGACAGTTTTTCCATTGCAAGTATTTTTTTCCTCTAATTTCATTCTTAATCTTTCTGAATATCTTCCATCTGGAAATTCTAGGCTTCTTGCATGATACTAAGAATACATAATGTCTTTCTTATCCTCAGTAGTCCACTCAATCATCTTTATGGCTCTTTTTTGCCCTGTCAGTTTTTGTGGTTTTCATGGGCAACTACTTCCTTTTATAACAGTGGAGCCATCCTTCCCCTGAGCCTGGCCTAACCCCTATTATAGGAATGTTTCTGTGTCTTGAGGATTCTATACTGTCAGTTTTTCCAGTCCTTGCACCAGTACACATACCAGGACTAGCAGTTTTTTATCCTGGGACTTGTGCTCCTAGCTATCTTTTTTATTTTTCAGCGTACAAAATACAGTCTAGGTATCAGTGTCATCTTGGTGAGATTTTGTAAAAAAGGGTCTACGTCATGAAGGTACTCACCAAGATTTTAGGATGAATTCAGTTCCAGCAATACTATTCTCCATTACTTGCTGATTTTATCATCTCACTATAGCACCCCCAGATGAAGGAGGAGATTATATTTAAATTTATTTAAAATCAACTTAAAGTTAAATTAACTTTTTATACATATTTATTGATTTATGTAAATATTAAACTTTACAAATGTATGAAAAAAAAATGGAGCAGTGTTTCCCCACATTTCTATAGTAAGCCTGATTGAGATGGTTATCTTGAGACAATGTAGAAATGGTCTCATGCTGACTGACAATCACCTATTGGTTGAACAACACAACACCATGTGTGAGAAATACATATATACATTGTCATTGGAGGCAAAAATCTCACACACAGGCAACTCAGGTACAAAAATCGTGAGCAGTACATCACACATCACACCTCACATCGTCCAACACGATGCACATAATCCTTTATATGATGAGGTTCTAAAGATTAACTTGCCTATGCCTCAAAGGCCTCCAGGATGCAACACAGGTACCCTCAGCAACACTCAAGACCTACAAAACCTACCACCGCATGTAATGCAAGGAGTACCAAAGTCATGGATGCTGAGCCTGTAAGGCATGCATTTACCCAACCAAACATTCTAATTATAGGTGACTTCATTGTAATACATACAGATGCACCTCTTACCAGGCTGAGCAGGGAAACAGTGATGACTACTTGCTTCTCTGGTGCCAGGATAAGAAAGATTACAGGCGCACTTAAGTCTTTGCACAACAGGTACATGCATGTCTCTGTACATGGGGGCAGTGGCAGATTAAGTGTACCATGGGCTCCTGGCTGTTTTCAAATCATGCTCCTCCATTTTTAGGATGATGCATAAATGCATCTGTTCTTTTGAGCCAGACCATACTCATCTTTAAGGCTATGGTAAGGATTATTACAGAATCAATAAATAAGGACATAAGTAACTTACAAATTCTCCACCCAAGAGAGTTTAGATTTATCAAGAGCATATTCTGCCTACTTAACCCAGTCAGCTTCTTTGAGAAGTTTACTGAAGCAAGGGATGAGACAAAATCAGTAGACAATATATATCTAGACTTCATATAAGCATTTGACACCATCCCAACACTCAGGTATCATAGACAACTCTCCCAGCTAAATGTAAATCCTTATGTGACTCAGTTGATAACCGAATGGCTCACAAGCAGAACTCAGGAAATTAAGGTGGGTGGTTTTACCTCTTCCAAAAGACCTGCCTAGTTGTGTACCCCTAGGATTCAGTCCTTGGGCCACTCCTCTTTGGCATTTACTTCTCAGAGGTCAAACCAAATGTTAAGTGTTTATATTTGACCAGGTTCTAGACAACTATAAACTTGATGCCATCACAAACTCCCCATATGATACCAAAATCCTCCATGAGAACCTTTCCCAAAGACATAACTCGTATCAAAATCATGGATTAAAACTAAATTCTGGGAAGTGTGTAATCATATCCTTCAGAAAATATCATTATCACATTGATCCAAAAAGGTTGATACCATAGTCTGGGATATGGGAACTTATGATGAAAATTAATTGTCCTTTGATCACCACATATCTACTATTGTAAAGAAGTCCTTCTTCATTGCACATGTTATATCTAACAGTATGGCATCCAGCAGTGATTGATTAAGTATACATTGGGCTGTATTCAGTCCATGGGACCTGTCCAATATCTTCAACATTCGGCCAGTAGAACTCGGAATGCATTTCTCAAGTCATTCCCTCTACCAACTAACTGCAGAATGAATGGCATCCTTATATATATATATATATATATATATATATATATATATATATATATATACACACATACAGGCACACACACACACACACACACACACACACACACACACACACACACACACGCGCACACATGCGCACACACACACACACACACACACACACACACACACACACACACACACACACGCACATGCGCACACACATACACACACACACAAACACACACACACATACACACACACACACACACGCGCGCGCGCACATGCGCACACACATACACACACACACACACACACACACACACACACACACACACACACACACACACACACACACACACACACACACACACACACACACACACACCACACACACACATTAACCAGGGAATCAGAACAGATGAATAAGTACATTTATGAGCTATTCATGAGCCACTTCCTGTAGTCTAGGTTCTGATTGCATCAGTCTTCATTTGCTTACCATGCATCATTTAACCTGACAGTGCTCTGGGGATATTGGGTTTGGCTTCTCAATGGTCTCCTGGATTTAGCCTAAATGTGGGATGTCAAGTCATTCTTCCAGCAATTCAGTTGCTACCATGACAGTAAGTGGTACAAACATGCAGAGTGACTAATGTGCCTTTGTTACAATATTGTGTTGTAGGTCTGTGACAGATTTGAAAGAATCCATACATTGTACCTCCACGTTCCTCCCTTCCCCACTGGAAATTTTTGTCTGTCTTTAGTACAGTATAATGCAGTAATTTCTGGTTGTTTCTAGGTTCATGGATTCATTGGTAAGTACTAAGCTAATTGTCGTTAGTGGCCATTTTAAGCTTAGCCAATTTCCTTTCAAAGGTCAGAATCAAACCTAGTACTTTGTCTGTGAGGCAAGCATCTTAACCATTATACTAAACTCCAACCCCAAGAAATACTAGGCAATCAGTCAGCAGATTATTATGTACCTTGCTAACAGACAGTGGCCAAAAGACAGAATCAAACCGTATATCTTGTACTTGTAAGGGAAACTTATTAACCATTAGGCCAAACCCCTACCCCCAAATATAGCTTCATAGGTGACTACTAAGCTAGTAACCCATGTGGTCTTTATAAGCCTAGCCATGCTTCCCAAGGATCAAACCATGTACCTTTCAACTCTGAGGAACACACCTTAACCATTATGCCAACCCTCCTGCTTTATTAACAATACACATATTACTTATAACTGTCACTGATGCTACTCAATGGGTGCATATGGTACTGCAAAATTCAGGAAAGGGCTCCTGTTGACAAATTGAGGGAAGAGATGAGTGGAGAACATACTCTGCTTGCTTACTGCTATGGGAGGCAATACACTGTAAATGCAATGGGAAAAACAGAAATCATGCTACCTCACTGCTACTGCAATCAGCCTTTTAAATCAGGAAGTCTTCACTCACTATAATTTGCCTATCAGCCTCCTGCTTTTACCAGAAAAGATGCTTGTCTGTGCTCCACTTTTTATGCTGGCTGCTTTCCCTATCTATTGCCACCTAGCTTTCCCACCATCATGTCACCTGTCATCCCATTTTTTTAACTTATATCTGTGTTAGCAAGTTTAAGTAGTGCAACTCTATACTATCCCAACCACCTCCATTCTCCTGTTACTTGCACCAAAACTCAACCAACCATCTTTCATAACAAGCATCATCATAAAATGACCAATGTATGGTTATCTATGGACAATGTATGGCTATCTGGTTAACTATTTAATGGATTTCTATCTGTCTGTTATTGAAGAAATGATATACTGAGAAGGAAGAAAACAGCAGATGGTATATCCTGAAACAGGAAATTCCTCACATTAGACAGTAAAGGTCTGCAGGCTAATACATTACCACTGTTGCTCCTATGTACTCCCAAGCCAAATGGTATGACCCAAAAGAGGAAATTCTTCCAAGTGAACATTTGTAGTCTTAAAAGTTGCTTCTATGCACTCCCAAGCATCTACATAAAACACATAAACCAACAGCTGACAGATAAACAATTCCACCTTCTTCACATTTGCAAATCTACCCATGTATTTTTACTAAAAGGAAGAATGACACTTTGTAAGAATAAAACAATACCATCTCAGTTTTCTGAAAAAAACATGGACTGTTGGAATTCTTTATAACACTAGGAGTTCTTGGGAAGCTTCTAGACTCAAACCTTCATGTGCTTTGCAGTACTTAAACATTTTGTGGCAAGAGTTCAAAGTAAAAGGCACATGGTGGACATAGAGATAGACAGATATGAGGTATGGGACAAAGTAATACTTCCTTTGGGTGTTAAAGTACATGATGTAAGAGTCATTATGTAAATAAACAAAGTTCCATTTTGTAACATTTTTTTTTGAGACTGGACAAAGCATGGACATTTTTTTGTGGGAATTTGACAATGCATGGAATGGCCACATAGTGAAAGCTTTTTTGTCAAACAAAAAAGAAAACATATATATGCAATTCTGGACATAAATGAAAAGGCAGACTCTAAAAAAGACATTTAAAAAATATTTGTAAGGAAGTGATGGACATTTCTAAAGTCTGGGGATGGGACTGTAATTTTGTATTAAAATGGAAAATGAACTACACACAGATATATATATATATATATATATATATATATATATATATATATATATATACACACTCACACATATACATATATACATATATATGTGAGTGTGTGTGCATTACAAAATTTGAAGGAAATAATGGTGTGGTAAAATATTAGGGACAACCAAGAACATGTTTCTTTTGTGGCAGAGAGGGACATTTGCTAAACAATTGTGATAAAAAGAAATGTTATATAAGTGGGAAAACTGGACATGATGTAAAAAAATGTGAACTTGAATGCTATAAATGTAAAAAAAAACTGGTCATGCATGGATGGACTGCAAAAAAAATGAAACATAGTGATAGTGAAAATAAGGTTAATGATAAAGAGCAAAATGAAGAAGTAAAAGTAAAAATAATCTAGAAAAAGAGAAATATGTTAATGAAAGAAAAGAAGAAAAGGATGAAATAGAAATAGATTCAGAAGTTAGTCATGATGAAGACTTAAGTTGGTAAGTAGTAAAAGGTAAAAAAAATCCATTTGTAAAAAAAGTAAGAGATAGGAAAAGGAGATTTAAAGGCATAAACGTAAAAGAAAAAAGAAAGGAAATGGATGAAGAACAACATTTTCATAAATAGCAGCACAATAATAAGATGATTTCATTTAAAGTAAGGAATAGGGAAATTAACAACTTAAGGATTCTTTCAGTAAATGCCAATAGTATGAACATAATAACAAGAAGGACAGAGATTCCATAATGATGTAACAAATGTGATATATATATATATATATATATATATATATATATATATATATATATATATATAGTTGTTCTAGAAGACATAATATTTCTAACAAATGAAGAAAGATTAGAGCAGAAAAAAATATGGGATGGAAAGATAATACAGAATTTATGTGCTAAGCATTGTTCAAGCACAGCAGTTTTATGTAGAAGACTAGTAAAGATTTTAGATGTAATAATAGTTAAGATGGGGAAACTTACTTGTACATTTATGGTAGCAGGAAAACGTTTATAGACATTTAGGTATACACTACTTGTAAAGAAAGGGAGAAATTATTTCAACAGTTGTATTATGTAGCAGTAAATATGAATATTATAATAATGGGGACTTAAGGGGAAAAAGAAAAAATATGTAAAAGAAGTTATGAAATGTGGTAAATTGGTAATATGGAATACAGAAGTATGGATGCATAGAACAGGCATATTAAAATCTAAAATTGATTATAATTAGAATAGAAAGAGATTCAGTTTATAACAGGATTTATAGATCACCTGGCTATATGGATGGAATAAATGAAAATAAAGATTACATTAACATAGGTAAAGGTATAAAAGAATAAATGAAAAAGAATAAAATGGTAAATGAAAGGAGATAATAATACAATTGTGGAGGGACCATATTACTGTGAGGGAATTTTACAATAATTTCCCATTCAGGCATTACAGACAAGCTCACTAATTTAGGTAGAAACTCTCTAATCACTCGATGGATAGGCAGCTGGCTCACTGATAAAACTCTGGGGGTCAAAATAAGTGAGGCCACGTCCCCCAAGAGGCCAGTCATTAGTGAAGTCCCTCAGGGCTCAGTTCTGGGCCCACTCCTTTTTTGCATCTATTTCTCTAAAATGGAAGCAACTAATGAAGGTTTATGGCTGACTAAGTTTGTAGATGATTGCAAGCTGGAGGTTATCACTAACTCCCCTGCAGACACTAGCATTCTTCAAGAAGGCCTATGTCTGACTAACAAATGGTGTCAAAGCCATGGTATTAAACTAATTACTAAGAAATGCATAGTTGTACCCTTTGGGAAGTCAACTATTCCAGCTAAATACCATGCTGATATGCCCCTAGCAGTTGACCCAGTGGTCAAGGATCTGAGTGCCCACATAGACATGGGGCCTGGAATGCACATAAACAGTAGCCGTATCTTTTACCACCATGTGGCCACAGTGGTGAGGAAATCCTTTTATGTTGTGTAACTGATGAGTAAAGGCATGGCATCTAGGTCCATAGTTGTTATTATCTCACTATACTCTGCCCTTATTAGACCAATCATAGAGTGCAATGTTCCCTTTGGTATGTACCTGACCAGGCATATGCAGCAACTACAGTGACAACAGAGGTTCCTTACAAAAGAATACAAGGCATAATAAGCCTGCTTTATGCAGTGCACCTTAAAGCCTGTTCCCTCTACTCAGTCTCCTATCGATTGCTGAGGAGTGATTTGTGCCTGGCTTACAAGGCATGCACATACCCCACTGTTATGAATCTCCTGCATATTCATAAGTAAAACAGCACCAGAAATACAAGGTCTTGGGACCTGAATTTTTTCTGTGTCTTAAATAAAACATGCTGGACAGACAGATATGTGTGTCAGACACTGCCTCTCCTATGGACCAGGCTTCCCATCCATGTGAAGCTGAGTTTGTCTATTCCCTAATTTAAGTACAGCCTGGGCCAGTGGATGGGGAATATGAATTTTACACTAGGCCTGGCACCCATGTCCCTTATGGACAGAAGTAGCTTATAAATGCCTGACTCTCAATGTCCTGTTTGGATACAGGATGTCATTATTCTTTCAGGAAAATTTGGCTAGGCTTAGAAAGTCCCATCCCCTAGTTAAACAGCGTGGTTACAGTCCATTCATAGAGTTATAGACTGTTAGCATGGTAACAAACTATGAATCTATGAATGGTAGATTATTTAAAAATAGATGTTTTTTACAATGGCAAAATAAGAAAAGAAATATGGGACAACAAGAGTACGCTAAAATGCGCTTGAAACTTAGAAAGAACTGAGAAAGAATATTATGATAAAGAGAAATAATTATATAAAAGAAATAACGAGAAAATTAAAGAATCACTATATAAAAAGTATTTCCTATATGGGGAAAAGTAAGACATATCAGACTATCGAAGTAAAATACTTAAAGATAAAAGCAGTATAATGAGGGACATGAAGAATTAACAAGGATAAATAAGAAGTCAATCTCAAATTATGGAAAAATGTAGTAGAAATTTTAAAATGAAAAGGAGAGAGTATAAAAAAACATGGGGATTAAAAATATCAGAATAAGTGAATTAAGAAACTGAAAAAGAAATTGCTTTGTACAAATTATACAAAAAGTATGTAAACAGTTAAAAATAGATTCAGCTGCAAATACAGATGGAACTGGATTCAAAATGTATAACAATATAGGGGAATGAAAAAAAGAATATTTGTTATAAGTCTTAAATGCATGGATACACAAAGGTTTTAAGCATAAGGAATTACATAGTGGGATATTAAAATTTATATGGGAAAATAGAGAAAAAGAAGATAAAGAAGTTGCAACTGATAATGTTAAACAATACAGATTAAGAGATATTAATGAAAATAATACAAAAACAGACTTGAAAATAGGATGGAATATACAGTGAAAGAAAGTTTATACTGTATAAAGTAAAAAGAATTTCAAAAATTATTAATGATAATAACAGAAATGGTAGATGATATCCTAGAAAGAAGACAGCATTTCAAACTCATGGTAGGTGATATTAATAAAGCATTTCATTCAATTGAACATGAAATATTATGAGATATGATGAAAAGATATAATTTTAGTAATATGTTAGCATACATGAATAATAAAATGAAGATTTTTAGTAAATAGATGCCTAAGTAAAGAAACAGAGATGGGTAAAAGTATAAGACAAGGATGTCCTATGAGAAGTACTTTATTTTCTTTAGTCATGAATATGGCAGTAAGTGAGGTCAGTGACAAAATGAATAATGTAAAGTATATTATGTACAAAGATATAGATACTCCACTATTAATGACATATGTAGATGGCATTGTTATAATAACTAAAAACAGTATAGGAATGAGAGAAGATATAGTTTGTGTAGTTGATTGTTTGAAAAGAGTAGATATGACACTAAATAAAGACAAAAGTAAAGGAATGGGAGAAGCAGAAATAATAGAAGATATTCAATTTACCATGAAAGATTTTACTGTGCTATAATTTTTGGTAAAGAAGTGTATAAAACACAATGGGAAACATTATTAAAAGAATTAAGAGAAATTATTTTTTTATATGGAAAACATATAGATTGTCTTACAAGAAAAAAATGAATTTGATAAATTCAGTATTGATGGGTAAAACAGCTTATTTGTTAGGCATGTTTAAAATTCCAAAAATGCATGAAAAACAATTGTTAGAAATGATTTTTTTCCATTTATGTGTAGTTCTAGATTAAATCCAGTTAACATGGAGTGTTATATACGAATAAAGAGAAATAAGTATTAGGCTTATTAAATCTAGTGGTGTATGCAGCATCTTTGAATTTGTACAAAATATTGAAATGGATAAATGAGAAAAATGAGAAATTAGTTATAAAAGTCTTTAAATTTAAGTAAGAAGAATTCTGGGGAATGATAAGACATCTGACCACTGATCTGTATCTTTTGTATTAGACATCGGAACCCATTCCATATTACAATCACTGAAATATGAATGTGATAAAGGTGACTTACAATATTTAGCTTTGCAGTTAACAAAGATTGATTGTTCAACCCAAGCACATAGTTTAGACAGCTGCTACAGGTATCAACTTGTTAAAGAATATCTGCAGGCTTATGTTTATTCCTCAGTAAATAGAGAGAATAACAAGTCATCATTTCCTTATTAGCATAAGTCCTTAATAAAACAATTTAAGAAAAATGTTATAAGAAAAATGTTATAAAACATTTAGGAAATTTCCAACTGATATCAATAGGAAGATACTTAAGAATAGTAGGATTTAAACAAAAATTAAGGATGTCAAGGCTTTTTATGAAAGTAAGTTGATCTGCAATTTTAAGAACAAGAAATAATTTTACAAATATATAAATAATTCAGGCAAGAGAGAGACAGTTCAATGTTTACACCATTAATTGATAATTAAGCTATTAGAGATGTTAGTAGGATAGCTAATGAATGTAATCCTTTTTACACTAACATTGGCTTGACTACTATGAGTGATTGGAAAATGCAATTTAGTGACAGGTTTTTGTCCAAATATATCTGAATCAGTCATACTAGCTGCTTTTTCAAAGGTATAAAATCTGACATCCATGGGCCCAAACCTGATTACAGCCAATCTGTTACTACAAAGAGCATGCTTACACCTAGAGTAACTTTAATATATAATAAACTATTGGAAAAGGGTAAGACCCCTGAATTATGTAAACTATCATGAGTACCTCCTAGTTGTAAGAAAGGAAAGACAGACTAGTTGCAAAAATATAGGCTAATTCATTTAATTTCACTAATTGGAAAGTGTTTTGATAGATATTGATCAGCATGGTTTAATTAAAGAACAACCAACAACGAACAAGTTGGTTAATTTTTATGACTATATAACAGAAGCTCTTGATCTTAGTTTGTCTCCTGGTGCAATTTTCAGACTTATCTAAGGCTTCTGATAGCCTACCACATGTGGTTATTATGAAATGTTTAAGTGATTATAAAATAAACTATTACAATGTGGATTAGAAATTGGTTGCTGGGTGGAAAACAGAGCATTAAGATTCAGAATGTTCACTCTTAATTACCTATATGTAAAGGCTAACATTCCTCAGAGATCCATGTTAGGCTCTGCCTTGTTCAATCTAGTGTTACCAACATTTCCTAAGAACAAAAAATACTGCATATCAAATTATGCTGACAATTGTAAAATTGGATTTACACTACAAAAACCATCTGACATAGATGAGCTAAATGAATATCTAAACTTAGCAACTGGGCAAAGGACATATTATTATCATTTAGTATAGACAAGTGCAAAGTTATGTAATTTTTCAAATAAAATTATAAAACAACTGGTTTACTTAATGGCTTCTCAACTGGAGGAAGCCAAGGAATATAAAGATTTAGGAATGCTGATTATTTCATTTTTTTTCTTTTAAATCTCATTGGGTTCATAGTTGCCAAAACTACTAAACATATGGGTTATTTGTTGATACTCAATTAGTACTCAAAACTTAATTATATCAGACCTCTCCTGAAATATAATAATTACTTCTTTGCCTGTACAAGAGGAGAGGTGAGAAGGTTGGATGGAGTTCATTGGAAATTTACAAAAAAAATTACGAAGCTGAAAAACATGAAATATGGATCATGATGTGAAACATTAAAACTATTTAGTGTTTGTTATAGGTATATCTAGGCTAAATTAATCATAGCATGAAAAATGTTTATGATCCAGTCCTACAAATCATGTTCAAGTTAGAGGTTAATACCTGCATTAAAATGCATAAGCATAACAATATGCAGTTTACAATAAAAATTAGCAATTCTGCAATGTGGTCATAGTATATTTCTGTTAGAATTACAAAACTATAGAATGACATCCGATTTAATGTTAAACAATCTGAGAGATTGGAAACCTTTAAGAAAAACTTACATACCATATTTGGAGGAATCAGCATTTCTTGATGACCGATTAACATAAAATGCTGCCAAACTTATAAAAAGGAATAAAAGAATAAAATAAAGTTTTAATGGAGATTTAGAGAATTGTCAACAAAAGATAAAAATGTAGAAAAGACTGACAAGAAAATTTGCAGGAATGGAATGCCTTAAAAAAAAAAAGAAAGAAAACAACTGTGAGATGATCATATGACAACAAAACCATTTTATGTCAGTTTGTGAAAGTCATGGTTGGTGTATAAAGAAAAGTTTAAAAATACATACTTAAAATTGCACAGAGAACAATAAAAGAAGTAAAAGATGGTATATAACAAGCAAAAAGAAATTGTGAAAGAATAGAAGTGAAAGGGGCAGGGAAAAAGTCTTGAAGAAAGTAAATTATATGAATACAATACATAAAATATAAAACATATGATATTTAGACAAAAGTATTATTTGAAATGGATAAAAAACAAAGTCTCCCCATGTTTTGGGTAAGAAATTGAGATGTAGTGAAAAAAATAATGTAATGAAAGATGGAAAAGGACAATTAAAATATAAGCAACAGGCAATTATGGATACAGATGTAAAGGTAAGTACAGAATATGTATAAGAAAATGTGATGCGGTGTATGGAAAATAAAGAAGCTGAAAAAGGAGGTACTGGAAGAAAGGGAAAAAAGAATTGAGAGGAAAAAGTTAGAAGATGCTATAAAGGAAGGCAAAAAAGAATCAGCACCAGGTTGAGATGTATTAACGTGTAAATTTTAGAAAGAAATGTCAGATGATGAAAAGGATTGTTTTTGGAAATGTTGAATGGATGGATGGAAGAAAGTATAAAAGAAGAGATTTGTAAGGCAGTTATAAAATGCATGATAAAAAGGGAAAGGGAAGAAATAATAAAAAAGACTGGAGGCCAACTACATCAGAAAATGCTGACTATAAAACATTTATGAAGATTATTCAGAAAAGAATCATGTGTGTCATGAAATAAGAATTGGATGAATGGGTGTATGGGGTTAAAAGTAAAAGAATTAATTAAGTACTAATACTGGTTAAAGAAGTTGATGAGTGTATAGATAAGGAAAAAGGAGAAGGAAATGTAATGGTATGTGATATGACTAAGTTATTTGATAGATTTGATAGTATTGATCATGGAGAACATTGAACATATTTGAAAGAATATGATGTAGAAGAAAAAATAAAGATAGTGAGGATGCTTTATGAAAATCCTTGAATGTCTGCGATTGTGAATGGATGGGTAGGAAAAAAGATAAAACAGGGAAGAGGGTAAAGCAAGGTTGTCCATTGACCATGTGGCTGTTTGTGATGGCAATGAATGCAGTTATACAAACATGGAGATCAAGGTTAGAAGATGGTAGATGAAAAGTTAAGGAATGGATAAGGTTACCACTAATGTTAACCTATGTATATGATACGGTCTTTGTAGCCATGACAAAACTCTGGGCAAAAGAGCTAATTTACAGAACAGAACAAAATTTAGGTACAGTAGGATTACTGTTAAATATGTCAAAACGTAGGGGGTTTGGAGATGTCATAAAAATGGTAGGAACGTTTTTACCAGAACTGAAATGGATGTTTTAGGGTTATATTTGGAAAGGAACAAATAGTAAAAGAACAAAAGAGAAAAGTTCTAAAAAATATGAAAGTTGACAGATTGGTGGAGAGTGTTTCAGCTGACCCTAGGAAAAAGGGTAAATATGTTAGACAAATATATTTTAGGAAAGTTAGCATATTTAGGTGGTGTGTACATGTTTCCAAGCTGCATGGAAATTGAATTATTGGGTATCAATTTTGTTTTTCCATGGGGAACAATAGTGAATTCAGTCAAAACATGGACAGTTTATAATGTAAAAGAAAAGGGGTTTTGAATTTAATAAATCTAGTTGCTTTCATAGCATCACTAAATTTATTTTGGGTGTTAAAAATGTTGAAAAAAAAACAACACAAGGAATTTTTTTATTTGAAAACATATAAAGGTACATGAATGGGTGGCTGTGAGAAGAGATACAAGAAAAACAAATGGTATGGAAGAGAAGAAATATGAAAGTAAAATAAAGATATGGAAAACTGATATAAATAACATAGAGTTGGGAAGGAGAATGGTATAAAATAATGAAAGTGAACTATTATATTGATCCTTGGGAAAATGGGGTGAATGGTTGAGTACAAAAAGGCAACAAGGAAAAGGCAGGAAAAATTTGAATCTTTTTTTGAAGCAAGTGATTTTCTGTGGCATTTATTATTGGGCAAACTGCCAGTGAAAAGTAACATAAAATATAAAATGATAGAACAAAAAAGTGTAATAGCTGTAATACTGAAGTGACATAATGACATTGCTATTTGGTGTCTATGGAAAAGAAGATGTGAAAAATTTCTGTATAACAAAAGAAAAGATGATGATGAAGTAATATGGGATATAAAGAAATGGTTATGGTGGAAAGAATGGGGATGGGGGGACAAAATGGGTTTTAAATATATTTAAGAAGATAAGCATGTAAAGTGCTTACTGTGATACAAAAAAATTATGATGTAAAGACTACATATAATGAATGTATAAATAATGAAAGAAAGATGAAAAGTGTTTATGTGATAAAGTAACCCCTACTCTTTTTGACAACTGCCATGGAATCTTTTACATCTTCCTGAGATTCCACAAACTCAGGCAGAGGAGAGTTTAACATCTCACCTGAAGGGTGGTGTACTCAGAAGTACAACTTCCCCTAATACTGAGCTGAAGTGTCAATAATTCAGTTACCTGTGTGGGAGTAGAACCCAAAGCCTGCTGATCTTCCAGCACTAAAAGTAAGTGTGCCACCTATTGAGTTAATTGAATGAGAGGCTTTGCATCAACATGCACACTCTGAAGAATAATAGGAGAGAGGTGTGGCCAAGATGGTGAGCAGTTAACAGCACTGTTTTTAGCTCTGCTTTATTTTAACATCTCTAACAGGATTTTTACTAAAAATCTGAAATAGAACATTTCAAAACTTGATGGAATTAGAGTTGAACATCTGCTGAAATTTTTACTACAAAAATAAGTTTGAGACTCTTTTAATTACTTTTTCCTGTCAAGAAAACTATAAAGAATTAATTATCTCAGAATGAACCCCTCCAAGTCTGGTGTACAGGAAAAGACAGTATTATGATAAAAAAGACATACAAGCTATATTAAGTAACATCAGTGAGTTATCTGTAAAGATATATAAATTAGAAAGCAAAATGGACAATCATCACAAATCTCAAGTGTTGAAGAGGCAATGTCTGATTTAGATGGAAGACTACTTGAAAATGAGAACAACATTGAAATTCTTCTGAAAAAAAAACTTATTCCGGGATAAAATAGAACTTAGAGAATAGATCTAGAAGGAATAACATCAGGATTTATGGGATTCCTGAAAAAGAAGAGGGAGACAGTATGATTCAATTCCTTAATACCTGGTTGCCTAAAACTTTGGACCTGCCTGAAACTTTCTCCTATGGCATTGACAGGGCACAAAGATCACTTTCTAACTCATCCTAAAAAAAAAAAACACCTTCACCAAGGTCAGCAACTGAAGAAGATTTTAACACCTTGCAAGATGCAATGGACTTTATACAGAAAAATAAAATCCTAGGGGGAAAAACAGAAGAAATGAACTGGAATCTATAAACTTCTTTACAGAGAAATGCAGCAAGAAATGGTTGGTTAATGAAAGACAAACACAGTACAAAACTAAGGACAAATGAAAATCAATGTATTTCATGGTTATGAATTCTTATTAATTTAAATAAGTGCTTGAATACTTATGAACATGTGCTGCATATTATTTTTACAAGGTAAATCATTTCTTTCTTTACTTCCCATCTTCAAATGGTTACTAGTTCCCTTTTTAAAATGTTAGAGTTTGATTCTTTTAACTATATATGAAATGAAAGCCACTCATTTTCACTTAGAGTTTAAAAGGTTAAACTATTCATCTTATTTTAATCACTATTATGATGAAACTTATGTTAGGTGGCACACTTTATGATATCTTGGCATAGCTGAGTAATGCAATAATACAAGATGCAACAAATGACACTAAAGAGGCATGTTAAGTTACACTTTGGGTTCTTACAATGGCCCAGTTGTCCAGTACTGATAGTATACTTGACATGCAATAGCACCCAGGAAAGTTATTCTATGCTATAAACAAAGTATAAAAATATATTTTCTTACATATATAAAAGTTATTATTTGAATGATATCAAATAATTAGAGTAACACTCACACTTTTGAAAATTAAACCTGGACCACACATAAGTCATTATTTTAAAGAAAGTCTATATGCTATGTCTCCTTTAAAAAATGACAGTCTGCTTTTTATTAAACATTTCATGCAACTAGTGCTTGCTGAATCATTAAATGTTATTGTTTTGAGTACAAAGGCTTTTTGGTGTGTGGGATACTTTGAGATGTGTTTTTTTTTGTAGTTTGGAGGGGTTTGAGGGATTGATGTGTGGTGTGGAGGTGGCTTGGATTTACTTGTGAGTGTTTTTGTGTGAATTGCAACTTATGGATTGCGCATTTTCAAGCCCTTATCATGAAAACTAGCTTAAAACAACCCAGAGTCATGAGCACTTTTGTGGTGCTGCAGGAGTTCTAAAATTCTAAGAACTGTCCAAGTAACTTCCTCCTGTCTAAAAGTAAATAATCATAATAGTTTGAAACATATGCTAAGATGTCAAAGAATACAAGTTAGATAATAAGCAAGACAGTGAACTGCATTTTAAAGCACTGTCAATTATTACATAGCTCTGAATGCGTGCTACTGATAGTATACTTGACATGCAACAGCATCCAGGAAAGTTTTTCTATGCTATAAACAAAGTATAAAAATATATTTTCTTACATATATAAAAGTTGTTATTGGAATGTTATCAAATAATTAGAGCAACATTCATACTTTTACAAATTAAACCTGGATCACACATAACTGTTATTCTTTTAATGTAAGTTTATATGGTATGTCTCTTTTAAAAAAATGGCAGTCTGCTTTATATTAAACATCTCATACAAAAAGTGCTTAATGAATCATTAAAAGTTATAGCTTTAAATATAATGGATTTTTAGTGGTTAATATATTTTGAAATGTTTTTCTCGTTTTTTAGTGGTTTGGAAGGATTTGATGGATTATGTAATGTAGAGGTGGCTTGGATTCACTCTTGAATATTTTTGTGTGAATTGTAGCTGATAAACTTTTAATTTGCAAGACCTTGTCATGAGGACCAGGTTGAAGCAGCTTAATTAGAATCATGAGCACTTTTGTGATGCTGTGGGAGTTCTAAAAATGGTAAGAACGTTCCATGTTACTTCTTCAGGTCTAAAAGTACATAATCATAATACTTTGACTCATATGCTAAGATGTCAATGAATACAAGTTAATTAATAAATAAAAAAGTGAACTGCATTCTAAATCACTGTCAGTTATTAAATAGTTCTGAATGTTTGCAGTATACCAAAAGGATAGTTTATATACTAGCCTACAGAATGACACATCTGATAAAAAGTTAGGATTGTGTTTCTTTGTTATTGTCTCTTTTTAATAATAAAAAAACTTAATATCTCACAACAGTTTATTATGGAAAGTTTGAAACTTAAAAGGGAATATTTTTCAGATGTTTGTTCAGATGCTATTAGGCATAACATTTAAGGAAAAAACAGGACTGATTCTAACAGTAGTACTAGATTAAAGAGTATTAAATGCATAAGAGTAAATATAAATGTTCTATTATATGATAGTCTACACTAGGATCATACCTAAAATATAAAACCTAGGAATATAGTAATAGTATAAGACATAGTATGCAAACAGAAATAGAAAGAGATAGGAATAAGTGAATACGTATATAGTTAAAAAATATAAATATGTCTATGAGGGTGGGAGGTTGGCATAGTGGTTAAAGAGTTCATCTTGTAGGCACTAAGCGCAGGGTTTGATTCTAACATGGGGTAATTGGCTGGGCTTGAAATGGTCCACAAGGACATTTAGACTGGTACTAATTTATGAACTTATGATCCTTTGAAGAACTTTACACATGGTAAATAAAATAAAGCAAATATAAAATCACCTAATAAATATGAAAATAACAACTGGCTTCCTCCCTACAGTAGACCAGGGAAATAATGTGATGTACAGAGAAAGATAATTGTAGAGATATTCAGTTTTCTCCACTTATAATAAGGATTCTGAACACCTGTTTAACTTTACTTATACATAATAACTCATGGATTGGCTTTTTTAAGATGATGCATACTAAAAATATGAGATACAGTAATATGAATCAGAAAAATATGAGATACAGTAATATGAATCAGAAGCATGACTTAAGCTATGTTAGTCTAATGGAGAGTTTGAGAAGTAGTTTGTTCATCTTTTTTAACAAACTAGGAATGTGTTATTCCATGGTGGAATGTTTTAAGGTTCTATCATCAGGTGATTTTGCATTTGTTTCAAAAGTTTTGCCCATAACTGAAGATTTCATATTGTTATATATAAACTATATAATAAGTTCTGTACATAAATGCAATTTCATTATACTTGTGTTTTTTTTCTCTTATATAAATGTCTGATTTTAAATGCATCTCTATTAATATTAATGAATTGAGTAATCTGGTAAAGAGGGGAGTCTGTTGAAATACTTACAATAACATAAAGCTCAAATAGTATTTATACGGGAAATACATTTACTTAATAAAGATGTAAATAAACTTTCATTAAAGAATATTCAGTTTTGGCAGGTTCTGGCTTCCGAGCTAAAACAAGAGACACCCTCATTTTATGGAAGAACTCACCAGTAATGCCTAAAGTAAAAGATACTTATGTTGATAAAAATGGTATATTAAGCATTGTTATAACTGAATGGAACAGAAAACTATTTACATTGGTGAAGTCTAATTGGATTCTAGGGGTTGAAGCTAAAGATGGAAAAAATTAATTTCAAGTCATAATGGCTGGTGATTTTAATTGTATTTTATCAGACAAAGATTCCACTGCAGATAGAAAGCTGATAATCATATCTTCAGCCAAACACTTAATGAATTTTATAAATCTAATGAATTTAAAGGATATACATGAGATAAGGAAAACAAACTCACTTCAATTTACCCATTATTTATATAAAGTAAAGTAAAATCCACTGCTCAGCAAGCAAATGCTGTAGTTCCGTGAGGTAGATATAATGTAAGTCACAAAGGAAGCGGAGTACAGCAGAAGTAAGAACAAAACTCCAAATTTAGTTCTAAGAATGTGCACTTATAACATACGGATGAGCGCTTTCACCATTACAGCTTCTTCAGATCCTTGTATAAAAGTCACAGTAGACCTCCCCTTATATAAGCAGCTCAATTAATCAATTCAAACAATTTAAACAATTAAAAGCAATGCTGGAGAATTTAAAGAACTCTCCCATATATAAACATGTTAATGTAAAGTAATTTTATGCCCCATCACACTTTAAAGAGAATGTAGAACAACAAGCGTTAATCTATAATTTCTCCCACATTACTCTAACAGATGATGATACCAGTTTATTAAACAAAGGTTTGAATTTTATTCCTAAAAGCCAGAGCAAATTGACTGATACAATGGTGGACTTAAAACTTTTTTGTAGGAATGTAATGCTTAGATTCATTTATAATGATTCTGAGAAAGAATCAGCACACAGCAGGAAGTTTGCTTTTAAGAATTTAAGTGATTTTGTACCAACTCACCACCCATTAGTTGAAGCATTCCTTAAGTTAACAGAGGAGGAATTGTATAGTTACTATAATACTCAACTGGGACCCCAAAAACAGAAGAGGCGGGATAACTTGAGCTTTCGGGAATGTCAGTGTCTGAGGAAATTGCAGAATGATCCTACCATTATAATTAGACCAGCTGATAAAGGTGGGAAAGTTGTAGTATTGGATATGTCATTTTATACGGAGGATATGTCCTCCATGTTACAGGACAGGTTCTATGAACCTACTTCCATGGAATAGGTTCACTCTGTTGTCAGATATATTCATGACACGCTTTATGATATTCTTAGAAATAATTTAATAAATAAGGAGCTATATGGATACCTTATGATTTATACACCCACTATACCGATTATACAAGGTCTCCCCAAGGTACACAAAAATATGAAGAACCCACCCATGAGACCCATAGTTTCTGGCCGTGGATGGGTAACTGAACACCTTTCAGTTTTTGTGGAGAAACATCTGAGATGTGTATTGAATGACAATGTTACAGTCTTGAAGGATTCCAAGCAAATTTTGATTGATCTGTATGAATGTATTGGACAGCATGATAGAATCTCTAGTTGTACTTTTGTGACTTTTGACATTCAATCCCTATTTACTGTAATACCTAATGATATAGGACTTGATTATGTGTTAAATTATCTGAAAGAAAATTGTCCAAACACAACGAATGAAGTAAAAAAAACACCACAACACAGTCACAAAAAATAAGATTAGTGCTTTCGTTTATACTCAATTGATAAACTTCATCAGATGAATACAAAGGGAAACTGCCATTTAAATACAAAGAAATAAATTACATCACATCCTGTTAAATTTTAAAAATGTGAATAAATACATAAATGCATATAAAATTCAGCATTTTATAAAATAATATTCCAATAAATAATTAGCAAAAATTCTATCTAACTAGAACCCTTAATTTCAATAGGCTCTTAATTGAAATGGTATCGTTTAGTCCAGAAAAAACAGAAGCATTCAATTTTAACTGCCATAATAATTCCCTCTCTTCCAGGAGTAAAGAGGTAGGCCCCCCTCCCCCTGTCATAAACCCTTTCTACCACTAAAAATCTAAACTCATGGTTAGGGAATGCTAGAACATGTTTAGCAAGAGCATTAGTTGGATTGGATTTAGCAATGGCATGAACATGTTCATAAATTCTGATTTTAATTGCTCTATTGGTTTGTTGAATTTTATATGCATTTATGTATTTATTCACATTTTTAAAATTTAACAGGATGTGATGTCATTTATTTCTTTGTATTTAAATGGCAGTTTCCCTTTGCATTCATCTGATGAAGTTTATCAATTGAGTATAAACGAAAGCGCTAATCTTATTTTTTGTGACTGTGTTGTGGTGTTTTTTTACTTCATAAATTATCTGAAAGCACACAGTACTTACACTGCAGTATTGATAGACCTCATAGTTCATTTTTTAGAACTGGTCTTGGAGAACAACTTATTCATGTTCCAAGACCAGATCTATAAAAAGCGTGATGGCGTAGCTATGGGCACTCCATGTGCAAATAGCTACGCCAACATGTTCCTTGCATATTGGGAGGAACATGTTTTATTTAAGAATGCACTTTTCTGTGAACATGTGGTGTTCTACAGAAGGTTTATTGATGACCTTTTTGTTCTTTGGAATGGAACATCAGAACAGCTGGAATCAATGCTATCCATTATGAATGATTTAACTACATTCCTTACTTTTACCATGAACTATTCCACACATAGAATTGATTTTTTAGACCTATATATTGAGAGATTAACAGATGATATGATAAATACGGGGGTCTATCGCAAGGCATGTTACTGCAATTCCTTGTTATTAAGGTCTAGTATGCACCCACAATTTGTTTTTAAGAATATAATGAAAGGACAGGCCATTAGAGCCTCGAGATTGAACCCCACTGAACAGGGATTTATCTCAGAATTAGACAATCTGAGAAATAGATTACTGACCCGGGGATACAAGGATAATGAGATTATACCATACATGGAGGAAGCATACATGTCACGCACCACTTCAGGTGCACCATACTTTGGACCCAGGGTCCAAGATCAAACCATTGGAGATCATATGTTAAATAGATCTATTAAATTTTCTACTCTGTATACTTCTGATCAATATCAGTTAAAGGAAATTATTAGCAAACATTGGGATATTCTCCTGGTTGATGATGACTTGAAACGCATTGTGGGGGAGACACCAAGTTTCCTATTTCGGAATAAGAGCAACCTAAAGTGATTGCTTTGTCACCCCAGACATGATAGGATTATGAAGAACACTGGTCACACTAAACCCTGTGGTCACTGCAACTTCTGTTCATTTATTGATAGCAGTGAGGTGTTTATACACCCGGATTTACACACCATTTTCTCCATCAAGGCAGATGCAGATTGTATGACACCTAATGTGGTGTATTTAGCTACTTGTCAGGCATGCCCGAGTTTCTATGTTGGTAAAACTAACCAGCCGTTAAGGGATAGAATGAGAGAGTATATTTACCACATGAGAAAGGGCACTTTACACAATGCCTTAGCAAAACATATAACCACCAATGACAATGATCATACTTTCTTGTTCCGGGTCCTAGAGATAATTGTTGTGAAAAAGAGGGGTGGTAATACTATGAATCTTACTGAATCTAAGGAGACTGACTGGATCATTCGTTTGAAAGCTGATAGGGGGCATGGGTTGAATGATAGGGCTTCTATAAAACCTAAGCTGAGACAACGCAGGCACATAAAATGAACTATCATTTATTTGTATATGTTCTTGATTATGTATTTTATCAATATTAACTTATCAGAATTTTTTTTACATGTTTTTAGGTCACTATGCAAGTTTTATATATTTTTGTCTTACTTTACATTAACATGTTTATATATGGGAGAGTTCTTTAAATTCTCCAGCATTGCTTTTAATTGTTTAAATTGTTTTAATTGATTAATTGAGCTGCTTATATAAGGGGAGGTCTACTGTGACTTTTATACAAGGATCTGAAGAAGCTGTAATGGTGAAAGCGCTCATCCGTATGTTATAAGTGCACATTCTTGGAATTAAATTTGGAGTTTTGTTCTTACTTCTGCTGTACTCCGCTTCCATTATTTATATAGATATGGAGCACAAACAAATATTATTTTTAAACACCTTTATTGAATTATCATTTATGACATAGACACATTTAAATAGTAATCAAACTGTATTAACAGATTAAAATTAACAAACATTATAATTCACATATATTACTATATATCATATAACCTAAGCAATATTACATAAATTATTCAATTCTTGCACCTTTTTTAAACAGGAAATATCTTTATTAAACCATCACTTACAACATAAGAAATCATACATTTATATAAATGAAAACAAACCACACTGACCTAGTCCTAGTTGCAAGCACTTTACATCACAAACCATACTGACACACTGCCAGTTGCAAACATTATACATCACTTATAATCTACCCAATTGTTTCAGTCAAACATTACATAGCTTATTTAAGTCCTGCCTACTTTTAAATATCATTCATCCCCTGTATGCATTGTTCCCACAATTCCCATTTTTCCTATGCAGTTTGCTCCTACCTTTTTCTAAAGATCCCAATTCCAGTTGTTTTATCTCTTTTGGTATATTCACAACTTCTAATATAGTTGGTTTAGATTTTGATTTCCATTTTCTAGTAAATGCTTTTTTGGCAGCCACCACAATTAGAGATGGCAAGGCCTTATCATGTCTAGGCAATTTCAATTCTGTATCATCTCCAACAATCTCTTATCACCTATCAGAGAAGTTTCAATAGTTTCATGTCCATTATCAGACTATAATGCTGTGATCTTTAATATTATTTTAAAAACTGACACTATAATACATCACAGGAGATTAGTAGCATACATTATTAAAATAAAAGGATTCAAGGATTATGAGATCAAAGCTTTCTTAGAAATAACCATGAATGGTGAAGTAACTGACATTGTCCTATGGAATTCACTAAAGGCTTACTTAAATGGAAGAGTTACAAGCTGGTATATTAGCAAGACAAGAGAATGGGACAAAGAATAGAATAGACTATAGACCTAAATAGACAGACAACAGTTAAATTTAAAACCAAATGCCATTAGTAGTCAGCCTGAACTTACAAACTTAAACTCAAAATATGTTGAAATTCTAAATCATAAAGTTTCAATAAACCTAGAAAAAATTAAACTTCAGGCATATTCAGTAAATCCTTTAAGCTTGCATGAACTTGCTCTTTTTTTTCAAACACCTTTATAATTTAAAATATTTTATGAAAATATAAATAATAATATAAAATAACCTAGACAATGATGACATAGTTGAAACTTTTCTAAGGGAAAATATAAAGAATAAATTAACAAGTGCACAAACAAAAAACATGACAGAACATTCACTTCAACCCATTACATCTAAGTGATGCCTCCAGGTGCATCTACAGTTAACTCCTACTGATGTCTCTAGGCATCAAATATTGCTTCTTCATATTTGCATCAATAATTCCAGAACCATGCTGTGTACAAGATTTTAAAAGATTTCATCTTAAAGCTTACACAATGGCAAACTCAACTGCATTAACATTTGACATTTGTCTGTTGCAGGTAAAGACATATTAACTTGTTTATATGTCATTAATTTATGAAGATATAATTTTCACATTTTTCTAAATATTTCAACAGCCAACAGACAGAACTCTTTAGCCTCATATAAAAGCTCTCAACTAGATGAATAAAATGCTGCTGACAGTATGTGTGCAACTTGAGTGGTTGCTGAGATATTGTAAATTGTTTACGAAATATTACAAATGTAATAGTTACTATGTTTACTGTGACTTATAAAATTCAGTTTAGGACCTAGAACCTAAATAATACCACCACTGTAAAAGTAGTCTGTGCTGAAGGATTTGCGGTTTATACTTCTTTCATAGACCCTATAGTTCCAGAGATATGAATATTTGTTTGAAATGAGAGGACATAATTTGATTTTGTCAAAAAGCTTAGGCTCCACCAATTGGAAGTTGCAGTCCAAACTTTCTGAGCTCCATGGAAGTCAATGAGTTTACAGAAATAAAAGATCAAATAAAAAAAGTTAAAAAATAATAAGGTGCTGGGCTTAGATGGTCTTATACCAGAACTATATAAAATACTACCAGATGATGCAGTTAAAATATTAGATAAAGCCTACAGAGAAATAAAAAACAACTGCTGAAATCTCAATTATGGAAATATTCCCTTATATCACCTATTTTAAAACAATATAAGGATTCTACAAAGTGTTCATCATACAGACCCATTTCACTTTTAAATATGGGCTATAAGATGTTCATGTGCATGTTAGCTAACAGAATTAATCTTATACCTAAACTAATTAACAATGATAAGACTGGGTTTATTTTAAATGGACAAGTACAGGACAATATAATAAGAATATATACATTAATAGACTATGCAAATATAAATAAAAAAGCTTTCTATCATTAGTCTCAATTTAGATAAGGCTTTTGACTCAGTTAATTGGTCATACCTGTTTAAAACACTTAAAGTGTATAATTTCTCACTTGAGCTAATTGCGTTAGTTTCTATGTTATACAATAACTCTTGTGCTTATGTAAAACTATGTTTTTTTCATTCTAATTCCTTTAAATTACAAAACAGCACACTATCACATTATCACCTTTACTTTTTGCATTAGCTATAGAACCCTTTGCTAATAGTATTAGATCCAGTAAGAACATTAATGGTATCAAAATAAAAGAAGATTTTGAACTAAAGATTCACCTCTTTGCTGATGATATTTTACTAACAATAGGAAGTATATATAATTCATTATAACATGTAATTAGTTATATGTATTAGTTTGAAGAACTCTCAAACTTAAGATTTCATCATAATAAAACAAGTATATTATTAATTAATAAAACATTTAAAAATCCAAACAAAAATATTCTAAGTTAAAATGGAATAGCAATGAAATTAAATACCTTGTATAACCATTATGTCTAATAGTAAATGATACAAACAAACTTTCAACAGGTTGTTGATAAAATTATAAGTTGAGTCACAAATTGGAGCAAATTTTTCTTTACCATGATAGAATGAATAATACTTATTAAGATGGTAATTCTCCTTAAAATATTTCTTTAATTGTACAACTTATGTTAGTATTTTTAACCTATGATTATATTTTCCTATATTTGCTATCTTTTACCATAATTGTGATTTCATATGTCTGAATTTTGAACATGCTATGGACTGAATGTAACTTGGGGTTTTCCCCCGGGCCTCCACTGAAAATGGGTTAACCACCCAGTTGGATTATCTTGGTAAACAAATATAAAATAAATAAATAAATAACATATTGTTTGTTTTGTAATCTTTAGTACTATCTTCAGCAGAAAAATGATGAAGAAGATAAATAATATTCTCGTTAATTTTTTTTGGGCATCCTAATAAACCAAAAATTTCCTTTGGCACAGAAAAGGTTGGGATAATGGTGGAAAAAGATTCCCTGATACTCAACTGTATGCTACTTCAACAATTGTAAAAATTATAGCATTGTGGATAAATTCATCTTATTCAAAATGGAAACAAACACATCAAGAAATATTATTAATAAATAATAAATATATCACAACCAATCATAAACAAATATTACCAAGTAGTTTTAACTGGTTATTAAAAGATGTTTGTGTAAATGGTATTACACCCTCTCCTCAAATTCCCTATTTAAATAACATCATTTCTGCTTTTCAAAAGTTCACAAATTCTAATCATTGTATTAAAGACTTAATATTTTCTATGTTTCCAACTACATATACAAATGACTTCTTAGAAACTCGTAACTTCAACAAAATGCTAGTACTGAAACAACAAAGCAATGTAATTTATTTGCATCAATTCTTAAATGGTAGCAATATATATATATATATATATATATATATATATATATATATATATATATTGTTGGACATTTAAGGTCCAAATACAATCAAGATTCTGAGACTTGGTTAATTTTACAAATATTTAGAGACTTTGTGAACACAGAGGTAAATATGATATTTAACTAGATAAGAATTTGTTCTCCAAATTATTGGACTTCTTAATAAATATCAATAATCAATGAAAAACTAATCATATTTGTTACAAATTTATAACATTTTTAAGTTAGATTTCACATATTTAGACAATTCCTGTTAGAAAAATTAATAATGAAGACTTCTCTGAAGAATACGAGAAATTAATATTAAAATCTACAGACAAAACTAAATTTACATTATATAAGAAAATTTCACTTGGAAATTTTTGTTCAGAGCTTTTGAAACTCCTAACAAAAGTACAATTATGTATAAATCAAATAGAATTAAATGTTGGAGATGTGATTCTGAAATAATAGCTGACTGGACACATATGGTATATGAATTTGAAGTCATCTCCCTTTTTTGGAAATAAATTAATAACTTTATTCAAGCTCTATGGTCAGACAGATGTAATATTTCTAAATCTTTAGTTTTATTTAATGCTCTAATTCCTGAGATGATTCCAAAACTCCAAATGTCTCTTCTTTGGTCTATTCTTGCTATACCAAGAAAAGTAATTAATAAAAATTGGAAAAATAAAGTTACCCCCTCTAGTGTTGAATTTATTAGTATGGCAAAAATTGTTTGCAGTAGCGAACTGCATACTATAAAATAAGAACTTCTAATATTACACACTCATATAAATTTTGGCTTAAACTTAAAGACTTGTTTGAAAAATATTAATTGTTGTTGTGGTATAACTTTGATGCATTGATTAGCTGTGGACCTATATAAATAGTTAGTTGTTTTATAACTGATTTATTTACTGTTTTAAAACCAAATGAAAAAAAAAAGAAGAATTACAGGCATGAAACTCTACTGTCTGTCATTACTGACTGATTGCATTTATCAGTGATTTATCAGAAAAAACAAACAAACATTTTTTGAAGCTAGGGCAAAAGAAAAGTGGCAAAATCAGGGTAGCAAAGTCGTATGACCTATACCTAATGATCTATAATTAACATGCTTACAGATTTGGTTATTTGTTTTAAAGCAACCTTGTTTTATAGTTTTGTGTGGTAGCTGATAACATAACTTTCAAAATTCCTGAATCTTACAGAATGTTTAGATTTTGCCTCAAATTTTTTGTGATGCCATATTCCTTATACTATTTACATTTTACTGGAAAATCATTGGGATTTAAAGTCACTTAATAATGACAGACATTTAAGCTTCAGTCTTTATATATCCTTTAGGCTACGTATGCTAATGCAAAACCAGTTATTCTGGCAACTCTCTTAAGTTTATAAGAGAAATATTTAAAATATGTGCCTGAGTTTTACCCTTTGCCCTCATTATTTTTGTCTTTGTCTAGAATTGTTGAGCAAAGAAGTTGATAGGTATGGCGAACTCTCCACCTCTAACCCCCTCTTCAGCTATGATTACTAGCCTCTCTAGCTATGATCTATAGGCTATCACACATATGCACATATTGTAAATATCAAATTTGTATCATGTACCTAAGAATTTACACCTGCTCTCTAACATGAAATGTACCTGTAAATTGGTCATTAATAATATTGTGTCTGTATCTAAAGGTAACATGTACCTAAGAAATTACACCTGCTCTCTAGCATGAAACATAATTGTAAATTGTTCATCTCTTCTACATTGTATCTGTATCTAAACTTTGTAACATGGAGCTGTTCTCCCCGGGCCTCCACTGAAAATGGGCTCCCTGAGCCCAGTGGACATCCCCGGTCATCAAAAGTACAGTTTTGTACCTACCATAAATGTAGATGTTCAAGTGCTCATACAGCTGTAGTCATAACAGATGGGTTATCCTGCCGTCAGGTGGGTCCTCGGTCAGCCGAATTCCAAAGTTTAGGTCCAGCGTCGGTTGTCGTTGCTTCTTCCCTGACGTCAGTGCGGCAGGGGTATAAAAGAGGCAGCCGACGCCATTTTCTTCAGTTTTTCTTGCCCCAGATGTCAGGTGCTCCCAGAAGGAAGGCAAACATAATGTTATGCAAAAAATGCAATGTTAATAAATCAAAAACAGTAGTTGCAAGCAAATACACCATAAAAGAATACCCCAAAAAGGTTATATGACAAGTGTGTGTCATAAGGCCTGTCCTAAGAGGGGATGGAGGGAGGGAAACCTGGACTGTAGCTGTATGAGCACTCGAACATCTACATTTATGGTAGGTACAAAACTGTACTATGTTCATCATGCATACAGCTGCAGTCATAACAGATGGGTAGAATCCCAAAGCAAAGTAAGGGTGGTAGGCACTAAGTGGAACTAGGAGGGGCTAGGATGCCCTGCAGGACTGCTGTGGCAAAGCCCACTCTAGATTTAGAGTATAGTGGGAGGTGATAGTGCTTGGAGAAAGTGTGCACTGAACTCCAGGTGGCTGCTTCCAAAATGTCCTTGGTAGGGACCCCCCTGAGGAAGGCTGCAGAGGTAGCTGTGGCTCTGGTGGAGTGGGATCTGATGCATGCAGGCACAGTTTTTCCATGAAATGAGTAACAAAAGCATATGCAGTGGGCTATCCATTTTGAAATTGTCTGTTTGGAAATAGCCTTTCCTTGAGCACCTGTAGCATAGGACACAAAGAGTTGCTCAGATTTCCTGAATGGCTTTGTCCTGTCCAAATAATAACGAAGTTGTCTGTGAATGTCCAAGGAATGTAGTAGTCTTTCCCCATTGTTTTGTGGATTAGGATAAAAGGTAGGTAAGTGGATTGTCTGATTCAAAGCTACACTGGATACTACCTTTGGCATAAAGGTAGGGTTGGTTCGTAAGGAAACTCTGTCCTGATGGAAAATGATGAATGGTTGCACAGCCATGAGGGCCTGTAGCTCCAAAACCCTGCGAGCTGAGGTGATAGCCAGAAGAAAGGCTGTTTTCCATGACAAGTACTGTAACTCTGATGAAGAAGCTGGCTCGAAGGGAGGAAGGGTCAGCTTTTCCAATACGAAGTTGAGGTCCCAAGCAGGGACTGGTGGTTTCCTTGGGGGTTTTATATTCTTTGCCCCTCTGAGGAACTGCCTTAAGAGAGGATGAGAGAATAAAGGAGGATCAGTGTTGTATTGTGCAGAAATGGCTGAAGCGTGGATCTTGATGGAGGAGAAGGAAAGTCCATTGTTTAACATCTCCGCTAGGTACTGTAAAATTTGAGGTATATTTATTACCCAAGGATTCTGTCCCTTCTTTTGATTCCAGGCACAAAATCGTTTCCATTTGGTGGAGTAGGCCTTTCTAGTAGAAGGTTTTCTGGCCTCCAAGATGACATCTTGCACCTCCTTGGAGAGGAGAAACTGTTGGGAAATCAAGGAATTCTCCATGCAGCTAGATTTAGAGTTTTGAGATGGCTGTGAAGAGTTTTGTAGTTGTGCTGGGACAACAGAAGAGGGACTAGAGGTAGGATCCATGGTGGGGAATGTGTCAGGCTCTTCAGGAGCGGATACCAGTGTTGTCTTGGCCAGTTTGGAGCAATGAGAATCATTTTCGGCCTCTCTGCTCTGGCTTTTAATAGAACTTTGGGCAGCAGAGGAAGAGGCGGGAAGGCATAGACTGTCAATGTTGCCCAATTGAAGGAAAGTGCATCCACTTTCCAGGCCTGTGGATGATAGGTCCTTGAACAAAATTTTTTCAACTGGCAATTTCTGTGGGTAGCAAAGAGATCTATGTCTGTCTGTCCCCATGCCTGAGTTATCTTTGTGAAAACTTGAGGATGCAACTTCCATTCATGTGGATCTGTCATATTTCTGCTTAGGTTGTCTGCCAGTGTGTTTTCCTTCCCTGGCAGGAATTGTGCCTGTAGTTGAATTTGCAATTCCAGTGCTGTGTTCCATAGGGTCATGGTTTGCCTGCACAGGGGGTATGAATGAGTTCCCCCCTGTTTGTTTATGTACCACATCACTGTGGTGTTGTCTGTCTTTATCAATAGCTGGCCTGGATGCAGTAGGTCTTTGAAGGTCATAATAGCCTTTTGCACGGCTAGCATTTCCTTTTGGTTGATGTGAAGGTGCTTCTCTTTTCGGGTCCATTTTCCTTGAATGCACTGATCTGTCATGTGTGCTCCCCAGGCCTAGTCTGAGGCATCTGTTGTGATGATTTGAGTTGCTTGAGGTACAGAGAAAGGAAGACCTGTGTTTCTTTGGCAAGCTTGAGCCCACCACATAAATTCCTTTTGAAGGCATGGAATGAGTGGTATAATTGCTTCCAAGCTGTGGCTGTGTTGAGACCATAAGTATTTTAGGTACCATTGAAGTTTCCTCATATGCAGCTTTGCACATGGGATTTGTAGGATGCAAGATGCCATGAATCCCAGAGCCTGCAG
The DNA here is from genome assembly GCF_019279795.1 of Protopterus annectens. NCBI lineage: Eukaryota > Metazoa > Chordata > Ceratodontiformes > Protopteridae > Protopterus > Protopterus annectens. Next base: position 267,807,591 of record NC_056733.1, read on the forward strand.
GACTTTCCTTGCAGTTATCCTGGTGTAAGTTGCCATTTTTCTGAAGTATTGAGACAGTTGCCCTTGCTTATCTGGCGTGAGGTAGGCCATCTGGGTGGTTGTATCCAAGCTGGCACCCAGGAAAATTATCTGTTGAGAGGGTATTAGTTTTGATTTCTTCTTGTTGACTGTGTATCCCAGGAAGTTCAACAGCTTTATTACAAACGCCAGGTGCTGCAGTAGTATGTCCTTGCTGTCCGCTTGGATCAGGCAGTCATCCAGATATGGGTAGATTTGTATCCCTTGTTGTCTGCAGAAGGCGATTACTGATGCCAGGCATTTCGTAAACACTCTGGATGCAGTAGATAAGCCAAAGGGCAATGCAGAGAATTGGTAATGGGTTGAACCTGCAAGAAATCTGAGATATCTTCTGCAATCTTGTCTGATAGGGACATGCAGGTATGCCTCTTTGAGGTCCAATGTTACCAGCCAAGACTCCTTGCCCAGCATGGGAAGAAGCTGCTGTAATGTGAGCATCTTGAATTTTGGCACCTGTAGAAATGTGTTTAGGATGGATAGGTCTAAGATAGGTCTCCAATCTTTGTCTTTCCTTGGTACCAGGAATAGTCTGGAATAAAACCCTTGACCTTGTTCTTTTGCAGGTACCTCTTGAAATGCTTTCATGTCCATGAGAGCTGAAATTTGTTTTTGTGCCTCTGCCCTTTGATTTTGTGGCAGGTTTGGCATGCCTCTCATTTTTGGAAGGGTGTGAAAGTGGAACCTGTAGCCTCTGTCTATAATGTCCAGAATCCATTTGTCTTTTGTAACAATATGCCAATTTTTTGGGAATAATGTCAGTTTTCCGCCCAAAGGTGCTGCCATTAAATCTTTGCTTGGCAGGTGTAGGGGGAAGTCATTGTGTCTGTTTTCTAAAAGACTGTGATCTATCTTCTCCACCTCTTGGGGTTGCTGCTTGCCACTGTCTGGCTCTGAAAGATCCTTGAGGTTGCCCTCTACCCCTTGGACGCCTGTATCTGCCCCTTTGAGGTCTGTCCATGGCTGGAAAGGACCAATTTTTTGAAGGCCAGTTTCTGCTGAAACCTGGAGGCTGTACCTGCAGGAAATCTTTCACTGTTTGCATTGATTTCGCTTTTTCCTCCATTTTCTTTAGCACCTCCTCAGCTTTAACACCAAACAATACATCTTTTTGAAGAGGTGCATCTAATAATTTAGCTTTGACATGATCTGGTAAGGTTTGCTCTTTCAGCCAAGCATGCCTACGTATAACAGACCCCGTAACAGCAGCTCTACATGAGGCCTCTAAAGCATCAAAACCACACTGCAAGGTATGTTTACCCACTTGCTCTGCACCATGCAACAAATCCTGCAACTCTTTCAAATCTGGTTGTTCTGGTTATTTTCAGCTGAGATATCAAAAACTTTTGATACTTTAACATATGGAATTGACAGTTTAATGTCCTCATGGTTAAAGTGGCCGAGGTGTACACCTTTTTCCCCCACCTTTCTAAAGCTCTGGAATCTCTCTCTGAAGGTAATGGGTTTTTAGCAGTAGAGGCCTTAATTCCCTTGGGACCCTGTGAAATAGTTTCTGGGTCAGCAGTATGGCTTTTATATAGGAACTGGTGAGAATCAGGAACCCGGTAATACCTGTCTGGTTTAACAGGAGCTGGAGGCAAAGAATCAGGATTAAGGCTGGCTTCTGTGTACACATCATCCAATATATCTAAAACAGGAGGGATAGCCAGAGGCCTATGCTGAGGGAGCAGAAGAAATTCCCTGAGCCTTTTCTTTGAATCTGAGTAATCTTGGCCTTCCCAGTGAAAGTGTTCCCTCAATGTATGCAGGGTTTCCCCAAAAGAGAAGTCCTCAGGGGGGTATGACCGAGGAAATAGACTCCTCTGCATCAGAGTCTTCGAATGGAGAATAGGCATAATCCTGGTCCTCAGATAGTTCTGAGGTAATAGAAGCTTGATCTGAGGAAGGGTAGTCTTCCTCTAATCTGGGCCTTTTGTCAGAGGGGGGTTGAGAACCCCTGATAAGAGTAATTAAATCCTCAGCCATTTTAAGCATCTGTTTTTTAGGCATGGTGCCTTGAGAGGGGGTCTGAGGAACTTGTTTTTTGGTTTTCATGGCTGTTTTGGATTTAGTGAAGGCTTTAATAGAGAAGGAGGAAGGCCTGAAGACACCTTGAGAAATGGCAGGCCTGTCTAAATTCTGGGTTTCTCCGCCAGGAGTGGCGTCAGTATCAGTAGAAGGAATGGGGGCCGAGGAGCCTGCGACCTCGGGTACTGAAGACAGCGGTAATGCATTGTCATCGGTACTCAGGGGCTGCGTAGGTGCCTCACTGAGTACCAGAGAACCGGTAGTCGGCCTTAGCGTGGTTTCAGTAGGTGGTGCGGACCTCGTATGTCGGTCCTTATCTTTGCATTTTTTGCTCAAAACTGGAGTCGGATTATCCGACGACATAATATAATTAAATGTTTTGCCAAAAAAATGAAGGGCGAACTCCACCCGATGCTTAATAGTGCGTTTGTTGAATCTAGCACAAAAACGGCAGGCCGAGACGTCGTGGTCTGGGCCTAAGCAAGGTATACAGAAAGAGTGGAAATCCTTATGCGGTATTTGCTTCCCACATGAAATGCAATTATTAACTTTGTCTGACATCGGTCTGAGGCAAGAAAAGTTTCCCCAACGGGGTACTTAGCTTTCAAGAAGACTTCGGCTGAAATACTTTCGTAAATCTCAGGAGCTGGCCGACCGGCACTTGTGAACTGCTTCTGCTTCGGGCACCGTGCGTCAAGAAAGACTGGAGAAAATGGTGTCGGCTGCCTCTTTTATACCCCTGCCGCACTGACGTCAGGGAAGAAGCGACGACAACCGACGCCGGACCTAGACTTTGGAATTCGACCGACCGAGGACCCGCCTGACGGCAGGATAACCCATCTGTTATGACTGCAGCTGTATGCACGATGAACATCTGTAAATAAATAAATAAATAAATAAATAATCAACATGCTGCTTTTCTGTATTAACCATGTAGGAATGGCAGCACTTAGGGAAGTATATAAACTTTTAAGTGCAGACAGCCAGCAGTTTCAGGTTGTAAGAACAAATTGCCTACGTTCTTGCTTCAAAGTAGAGGACAGTATTAGATGGTGATCTGGATATGTGCATCTTGTCATAGTCTCCAAAGAACCAAGGCAATAACAACATTCTTCATTCAATCCCAGTCTCAGTCTCAAGCATTTATGCCTGGTCTCTTCCCAACCAAAAAAAAAAAAAAAACTTAGCCGGCATCATGTAAAATTATATTTAAGTACTTCAATTAGAAATTAAACCACTATTTAAATTAGCTGTTCCTAGGTAGCTCAACAGAAGTTCACTCTCGCATTAAACCCCAATCAGAATTTAGCTTGCTATTTTAGGGAAGTGACACTGGTGTGTACCTTATGTAAAGTAAAAGGACAACCACCATGGTGACAAATAGTCCACAAAACACAGTTTATTGTTGAGTGTTTTCGTCTTTATAAGACTTCTTCAGAACAATAATACATTTAGTCATGACACATTTACTTACCCCTCCAGTTATCTACAAGCCAATAGACTAAGCTGGTACAAAAAGATATTTCAAAAAATGAGTATGAGTTTTTATGGGTGTCAATCCATGAGTTCCAGTGATCTTCAGCATACCGAAGATCCATAAAGATGTTTAAACCCCCCCGCTCTGCTTGACTGTTGATAAAAAATGTTTGAAAACAGATCCTCTTGCAAAGTTCATGGATCACAAACAGAAAGCTTTTGGCTCCGTGTTTAAGCATTTAGTAAAGGATTCCTGGCACTTCCTGAAATCATTAACACAAGACCTTTTCTCTGACAGTTTGATTTTTGTGACCATGGATGTAGTTGATCTGTTCTCGGTGATCCCATTGGATTGGAGTAGTTCAGGAACGTACGGATCAATTGCAGTTTTTTCATCTGCAATTTTTTGAGTAACAGGATGATAGACATTTTAATTGAAATGATGGGCATGATTTTAACAAGCAATTACATTTTATATGAGGGTGAATACTATGTGCAGAAATCTGGTGTAGCAATGGGGGCAGGACGCTCCCCAGTTTTTGCAAATATGGTGATGTATTATTGGGAAAGGAAGTTTATCTTTCAGTCAGAACACATGGCTTCCATTCTAAAATATTTTAGATTTCTGGATTATGTATTTATTTTATGGGGCAGAACAACTGAAAGTTTAGAATAATGTGTTACTTATGTAAATAACACCGCACCTTTTATTAAAATTTACATGTAAACATTCTATGGATGGGAATAACTATCTAGATATGCAGATTCATAAGGATAGAGAGAATCAACAATTTATATATATATATATATATATATATATATATATATATATATCTATATATATCTACAGGAAGGAGACATTTTCAAACTTATAGTCATAGTCAACATCCTTTGCACCGAAAGAAGGGTTGGTAAAATGTCAAATGGTGCAAACTGCAAAGATGGCTTCAAAGGAAGAGTAGTTCCTTGAGATAATAAATTATTTGTTTAAACTTTTTTAAAAAAGGGGGTACACTAAGAGGTGCATTTTACCAATATTGGACGAAGTGGTTTAGAAAAGAACCAATGGGGAATACATGCACTCTTTGGGAGTTCTGGCAGGATTGGTATGAGGATAAAAACAGTAAGCAAGAGAATTTTGACAGGGCTATGGTTTTAACATACACAAGCAGTACCAAGGAATTAATAAGGGTGGTCAAAGAGACCTGGTCACCAGTGGCAGGAGACAATGATTATAGACGATATGTGGCACCAAATCTTAGGTTTACTTTAAAAAAAACAGGCATACAAAGGGACTGATGGAAGGTAGGAGTGTACTCTAAATGGCCATGGAAAGAAAGAAAAAATATGGGACATTCAAATGTGTTTAATGTACAATGTGCACACTGTCCATATATTTTGAATATTAATTCTCTCTACATTGAAAATACAAGTTTTAAGATACAAAAAAGAGGTATTTTAATTGTAATACAGTGGGGGTGATCTCCATCACAGCTTGTCAGACATGTTCCGGGTACTATATAGGAAACAAAGAGAGCCTTATGCAGGAGAATGTATGAGCATTTGTATGATATAAAGAGGGAGGATATGAATAATGTTCTGGCAAAACATAACCAAACATGTAAAAGCTGTGAGAAATGTAAGTTTATGGTGCTTGAGAAAGTCAAACAGGACTTCAGAGGGGAGTCAACAGAAAATTCAGTTGAAAAAAAGAACTGCAATGGCAGCTCAGGCTGAACACCATGAGGTTCCCAGGTTTAAATGACATTGTATCTATAAAAATTATACTTCAAAGGTTACATACTACCTTGTAGATGGGGTGGAACTGTAAGAACCAATTACAATTATGATTGGCTATAGGCTGATAAAGCGTAGATGGTCTATCGCCTAACTGGAGGGGTATTTAAATGCATCATGACTAAATATGATATTGTTCTGAAGGAGTCTTGTATAGACAAAAGTGTTCAAATATAAACTGCATTTTTGTGGATTATTTGTCATCATGGTGGTTGTACTTATCACTTCTTAGTTTGTCAATTGAAGTTGGTGATTATGTAAAGTATAAGGATACAACTTTTTTTTAATTTTTTATTAATTTATTTAGTTATTTATTTTTTTATGAAATTCAGATTAGATGAAAGGCATAGAATGGAAACACAGGAACAGATGCAGAGTAGAACTGAATGTCCTTTCTTCCTATGTTCTGCTCTGTTTCACTTTTATGGTGTGCTGAAACACAGGATACTCCATAATCTCTGATTATGGCTGAACAAAAAAGTGAAAATAATTAAACAGCTCACATTTCTTTTCAATAGGCTGTTGTTGGCCAGCCATTTAGCTAGTCAGAAAGTGTGCCACATCACTGGATAGAACAAATTTGACAACAGACAGTGTCATCGTTTCCTCTACCCCACCCCATCCCTACCCACACAGACTTTACAGATGATATGTAAAAAAAACACAGACTTTGTCACAGGCAGCTTTTTACTGTAGTTGTAATCCCACCCCTTCACTTAACAGTGTGCAGTGATGGTGCCAAGCTGTTACTAGAGGAGAGCTGAAAGTTGTGACTGGGAAAGGTTAAACTAAATTTCATTCAAAAGAAGATTAAGGTAGAAGCAGACTGCATACAGGACCGAATGCCAGTGTGCACAAGCACACACAGTAAGGACTCACTTTTCTGCTGCCAGCATGCACAAGCACATGCAGTTAGAGCTCACTGTTCTGCTGCCAGCATGCACAAGAACACACAATCAGAGTTCACTGTTCTGGTGCCAGCATGCACAAGCACACACAATCAGTTAGAACTCACTGTTCTGCTGGCAGCATGCACAAGCACACACAGTTAGAACTCAGTGTTCTGCTGCCAGCATGCACAAGCACATACGGTCAATAAGAACTCATTGTTCTGGTGCCAGCATGCACAAGCACACGCGGTCAATAAGAACTCACTGTTCTGCTGGTAGCATGCACAAGCACACACAGTTAGAACTCACTGTTCTGCTGCCAGCATGTACAAGCACACGTGGTCAATAAGAACCAACTGTTCTGCTGCCAGCATGCACAAGCACACACAATCAGTTAGAAATCACTGTTCTACTGGCAGCATGCACAAGCACACACAGTTAGAACTCACTGTTCTGCTGCCAGCATGCACAAGCACATGCGGTCAATAAGAACTCACTGTTCTGGTGCCAGCATGCACAAGCACATGCGGTCAATAAGAACTCACTGTTCTGCTGACAGCATGTACAAGCACACACAATCAGTTAGACCTTGCTGTTCTGGTGTCCGCATGCACAAGTACACACAATCATTTAGAGCTTATTGTTCCGGTGTCCGCATGCACAAGCACACACAATCAGTTAGAACTCACTGTTCTGCTGGCAGCATGCACAAGCACACATAATCATTTAGAGCTTGCTGTTCTGGTGTCCTCATGCACAAGCACACACAATCAGTTAGAACTCACTGTACTGCTGCCAGCATGCACAAGCACACACAATCAGTTAGAACTCACTGTTCTGCTGCCAGCATGCACAAGCACACACAATCAGTTAGAACTCACTGTTCTGCTGCCAGCATGCACAAGCACACACAATCAGTCAGAACTCACTGTTCTGCTGCCAGCATGCACAAGCACACACAGTTAGAACTCATTATTCTAGTCCCCATACTTTTCAAAAAACATACACAGATACACATTTTTCCTGATTCAGCTGGCCTTTTGGGTTTTGAGTTTTGTTTTAGTTAGTTTGATTTTGTGGGGTTTTGCGTAGACTGTGCATGCTTGCTGACACTCATGACCTCTGCAAAACGAGGAATACTTTCACTGAAGCTATACTTACTGCTGTTGTTGCATCTATTCGTGTGGCTTCCTTGTTATCCAAGAAAAATGTCTTCCTGGTTGAAGGAACAGAATCAAATCCTTTATTTCTTCCACGGTCCCAACAAAAAAAATAAATATAAAAAATACTCCACCCAACACAGCTGAGCTAAACAAATTAAATTTGCTCATGATTTCTCCTTCTGCTAGTTACTTTGCTCTGCTGGTGGTACCAAGTACAAACTACACAAGTGGCTTATACCACCCTGCCCACTCAGAAGGCTGTGTTCTATTTTATGACAGTGACTGAGGCTCATACATTGTGAAAGATGTAAGGATGAAAATGCACTTCCTTTCAGTGAGACATAATGAGGTGAGAAACAGCCAGGCACCAGCAAGTCATAAGCGAAAGTACAGCTTTTATTACTGGTTCAGGAGATGAAAGGAATGGGATAACAGAGGATGGGATTGAAGGGCTATTGTTTTCTTGTCCACAATGGAAGAAGACAAGTGGTGTGTCTGCTGTACCACTGACCTGCAGCCAGTTAGCTGAAGCACTACAGGTAGCCGCTATTGGGCAGTAGAAGTGCATGGTTTCTGCACAAAGGCTTGCATTAGCATAAAGTCACCAGGAACAGCTAGCTGGGAGCTGAATAAGGGAATGGGGCTCACATGATTAGCAGGTTGACCTGCTTCCACCACCTGTATCATCTACAGAGAGGAACAAATGGCCAGAAAAGCTCATACCTTTGACAGAGAGAAGAAAATAGGCCTTAGAACAATTTATCCTGGCTCTTGGTCCTACATATGAAGTAAATATGCAGATAGGGTGTAGGAAGAGAAGCCATCAGACTCATTGTGTATGGGAATAAAAATATTTAAAAAAATTAAAAACAGAACAGATACATTGCATATTTTTGGAATGTACTCACAGTGTCAAAATTGACAAGGCCAAATATCAAGACTGAAGATAAACCCAAACTGGCATAAACTTCAAAGCACCACAGTTGAGCAAAAAACCTTTATATAAAACAAAGCTTTCAGGTTAAACACCCTTTCTCAATGTTACATACAGGCTCATTTAAAAAGCAGTTTATATAAAAGCCTAACCCAATCACATGACTAGCAGCCCAAGAGTCATATGATCAACTAACATTCCAAACAAAACTCATAAACGTATGCATATACATACAAATTATTGAAATCTTTATATACATTTTACATATATCTAAAAATAAGTTATAAAATTTTTTTTAAAAATTAGGAGTAGCACATTATCTTAATTTTATACGCTGTATCCTAGCCAAGATAGGCTTCAGGGAAACAGCGCTGTTCAGGCCTGGTGAGACATCTGCTGTTAATCTAATGATCCACTCAAGTTCCTTTATTTCTAAAGAATTGCCAATATCTCCACCTCTATCCGTTACCTGAACACTATCAATAGCCCTAAATTTAAAACCATGATTCAATCCACATGCATTTATATGTTTATATAGAGCATTATTCTCACTAGTCCTTCTTATCTCCGATTTATGCTCTATTATGCGTTCCTTCAATTTTCTAGTCATTTTTCCCACATAAAAGGAAGAGCAGGCAACACAGGTAGCAAGATAAACAGCAATATACATATATAATGGTACTGCATTCTTAAATCAAAATGTATGTTTTTATCAAAGATTTGTAGATGATTGTTTTCTCATTTGGAAAGGATCCATTTCAGAATAAATTGTTCTAAGGGCTATTTTCTTCTCTCTGTCAAAGGGAACATTATTGGTTAAGCAAGTAGCTGATATATGAAAAATAAAGATCTTATTCATCATTGGGTGTACAAAGATATGATTTCCTTGTGTGTTATTAATATCATTAGGCATGATGTCACCACAACAACTACAATTATAACAACAAAATGTGCCCTTCCTTGCCATACCACATTGATTTTGTATATTTCCATTAAAATCCTTATAACATAGTATGCGTTTTAATGTCCTCATATTTCTATACGCAAATTGCGGCTTTTTTCCTAAAATTACCCTAATTTCCTCTGATGCCATTAATACCATCCAATATTTATTGATAATACCCCTAACTAAACATGTCATGGTATTATAAGAAGTAACATATCTTAATAAGTCATCCCCCAATAAAGCACCATCATTACTACCTTTACCTTCTTCTCCATATAGAAAAGTAGGTTTATACATAGTATATCTATTATTCAGTACTTCAGTCTTAATGTTAGTTAAAATATCAACCCCATAGCCACTATCTATAAATTCTTTGCACACATCATCTATCTGATTTAGAAAAAGCAAATCATCAGTATTTAACCTACTTACTCTAGCTAATTGTGCCTTAACTATTCCCCTAAACACATGCGGAGCATGCATGCTGGAACCATGTAGGTATCTACCCACACTAACCTCCTTTTTATGTATACTAGTGCTAATACAACCACTCCGAATTCCTATATTAACATCTAAAAAACTTATTGCACTATTGGAAAACTCCATACTAAATTTCAAAAAAGTGGTAGTACTGTTCAAATATGAAACAAATTCAGAAAGTTCTGAAATGGATCCTTTCCAAATGAGAAAACAATCATCTACAAATCTTTGATAAAAACATACATTTTGATTTAAGAATGCAGTACCATTATATATGTAAGCCCTCTCCCACTGGTATAAAACCAAATTTGCATATGTGTTTGCAACTGGTATGCCCATTGCAACACCAGTTAACTGCAAATAGTGTTGTTTGTTGAACAAAAAAAACATTATTAGACAATACTACATCTAATAGAGAACAAATGTTCTCAATATATCTAGACGAACAAGTGGAATGTTGAACCAAGAACTCACGTATAGAATTAACTCCATATTCATTTGGAATGACCGTAAAAAGTGAAGAAATATCCATTGTTACTAACACTATGCTATTTTCAACTATACTAGATCCACCCAAATTTCCATACCATCGCTTTAATTGCAGTATAAAATCTGTAGTATCCTTTATAACAGTTTCACATTGAATTAGTAAGGTTGCAACTGCTTCTGCAAATACACTGAAATAGGCTCAGTTATCCAACCTTTACCTGAGACTACAGGACTCATCGGGGGATCAATCTGTGATTTCTGTATTTTTGGTATCCCATATAACTGAGGCACAACAGGGCAAGGAACAGTAAAAAAATGAAATAAGTCCAAATTTATATCACCAGACAACTGCAAGTCATAAACACACATATTTATATACCCAATGCATTTCTTTACATCAAAAGGTGTTATTAACTTAAATGCTGTACTGTCTGCTAATAATTTTGATACAGATAGCATATAATTAGACCTGTTCATTACCACCGTAACGCCCCCCCTTATCAGCCTGCTTGATTACTATATCAGAGTTTAATTTTAAATCTTTTAATGCTAAAAATTCCACGTACGTAAGGTTATAGATCTTCCTAATCTTTTTATTATTACTATTATTATATATACTTCTCAGGTCTTTTTCACACAAATTATAAAATGCTGATAGAACTGGTGTATTCATTGGTATAAACGTACTGCATCTCTTACAATCAGATAGTGAACAATTATTACCCTTAAATATTAACTTCAAGCTTATGTTCCTTACAAATTGCTTAAGATCTATTAGGGCACTCACAATGTCATCACAAGTTGTAGGAATGAAACCAAGGCCCTTTTGCAAAAACGTATAATGCGCCTTTTGTAAATCAAAGTCAGACAAATTTAAAGTACTTGCCACTATCTTTGGACTACCTTCATTTGTTTTAATGGACTGTTGTTCTTCCTTTTGTTTGAAAGTGGCGTTTCCTTCGTTAAAGTTCTCCCTCTCGACGTCAAACGTTCTTTAACCCTTTCAGCTTGTTGTAGCTGGAAGGGCTTCTGAAAAAAACTTATCGTAGACTGATGTAATCTTCTCGTTTTATCACTTTTTCCATTTTTAGATTCAAAGTCACTTGTGATTCCATCCACCGACGTACGCGTAGCCACATCTATCCCTTCAGCCTGAGAAGCAACTACAGCAGAAAGACGCATGGTCACAATAACGTCGTCATTCGGTGTCGTAATTGATAATGCACGTGTAGTCAATAGTGAATTAGCAAGCAACAATTCGGGAAATTCATCCAGACTGTCTAAAGGCGCTTTATAGTCTGTTAACACACTTTTATTATTAACATTTTGCATCTTAGGAACCAGTACATCATTTTTTGGCCAGGAGAAGATATTACCCTTCTGGAAATCCCCCATATCTCTCAACAATTTACGTTTCTTGATGGCCTCCAGACAGTCATCAAGAGTATGTAACCTGTCCATCATCTGCTGATAAACTGATATCATATTTCTAAAGTATGGCATTAGCATTAGTTCATCTTCCATGGCAATTATTTCTGTTTTTAAGTCATTTTCTATGGTAGAAAAAAAGTCATTCATCAAAACCATATAGTCTAAACTTAGTTTCAAATTCAGGCACTGCCAGCGTTTTAGCAGTTCGGGATAAGAATTCCCATATGAGGGCATTTTTAAAACTCTGAGGCCACGAGGAACTATGCCCTTATCCAAATAAGCTGCAAAGCTGAAACGCTGCCACTGTAAACGCTTGTAGGCACCCACCTTCCTCTCCAGTAACTGCATCTTTCTCCCAAAATCTGCTGCATTTTCTGGGGATATCAGAGATGCTGCTTCAGGATCAGCACTTGGTACAGATACAAGCTGTAATAAAGGATTTCATTCCTTCTCAAATAAAGACTTTAAACAATTGATGGTATCCATCTGGGCTACAAAGGCTCTGTTAATAGTCCCAACAGTTCAGCACAGTTTCAGATATCGAAATAACAACAGCTTAATAAAATCGTCTAACAAAAACCACCACAGTTGAGCAAAAAACCTTTATATAAAACAAAGCTTTCAGGTTAAACACCCTTTCTCAATGTTACATACAGGTTCATTTAAAAAGCAGTTTATATAAGAGCCTAACCCAATCACATGACTAGCAGCCCAAGAGTCATATGATCAACTAACATTCCAAACAAAACTCATAAACAAATGTATGCATATACATACGAATTATTGAAAACTTTATATACATTTTACATATATCTAAAAATAAGTTATAAAATTTTTTTTTCTTTACTTTTTACGGTCATTCCAAATGAATATGAAGTTAATTCTATACGTGAGTTCTTGGTTCAACATTCCACTTGTTCGTCTAGATATATTGAGAACATTTGTTCTCTATTAGATGTAATATTGTCTAATAATGTTTTTTTGTTCAACAAACACTATTTGCAGTTAACTGGTGTTGCAATGGGCACACCAGTTGCAAACACATATGCAAATTTGGTTTTATACCAGTGGGAGAGGGCTTACATATATAATGGTACTGCATTCTTAAATCAAAATGTATGTTTTTATCAAAGATTTGTAGATGATTGTTTTCTCATTTGGAAAGGATCCATTTCAGAACTTTCTGAATTTGTTTCATATTTGAACAGTACTACCACATTTTTGAAATTTAGTATGGAGTTTTCCAATAGTGCAATAAGTTTTTTAGATGTTAATATAGGAATTCGGAGTGGTTGTATTTGCACTAGTATACATAAAAAGGAGGTTAGTGCGGGTAGACACCTACATGGTTCCAGCATGCATGCTCCACATGTGTTTAGGGGAATAGCTAAGGCACAATTAGCTAGAGTAAGTAGGATAAATACTGATGATTTGCTTTTTCTAAATCAGATAGATGATGTGTGCAAAGAATTTATAGATAGTGGCTATGGGGTTGATATTTTAACTAACATTAAGACTGAAGTACTGAATAATAGATATACTATGTATAAACCTACTTTTCTATATGGCGAAGAACGTAAAGGTAGTAATGATGGTGCTTTATTGGGGGATGACATATTAAGATATGTTACTTCTTTTAATACCATGACATGTTTAGTTAGGGGTATTATCAATAAATATTGGATGGTATTAATGGCATCAGAGGAAATTAGGGTAATTTTAGGAAAAAAGCCACAATTTGTGTATAGAAATATGAGGACATTAAAACGCATACTATGTTATAAGGATTTTAATAGAAATATACAAAATCAATGTGGTATGGCAAGGAAGGGCACATTTTGTTGTTATAATTGTAGTTGTTGTGGCGATATCATGCCTAATGATATTAATAACACACAAGGAAATCATATCTTTGTACACCCAATGACGAATAAGATCTTTATTTTTCATATATCAGCTACTTGCTTAACCAATAATGTTGTTTATCTTGCTACCTGTGTTGCCTGCTCTTCCTTTTATATGGGAAAAATGACTAGTAAATTGAAGGAACGCATAATAGAGCATAAATCGGAGATAAGAAGGACTAGTGAGAATAATGCTCTATATAAACATATGAATGCATGTGGATTGAATCATGGTTTTAAATTTAGGGCTATTGATAGTGTTCAGGTAACGGATAGAGGTGGAGATATTGGCAATTCTTTAGAAATAAAGGAACTTGAGTGGATCATTAGATTAACAGCGGATGTCTCACCAGGCCTGAACAGCGCTGTTTCCCTGAAGCCTATCTTGGCTAGGATACAGCGTATAAAATTAAGATAATGTGCTACTCCTAATTTTTAAAAAAAATTTTATAACTTATTTTTAGATATATGTAAAATGTATATAAAGATTTCAATAATTTGTATGTATATGCATATGTTTATGAGTTTTGTTTGGAATGTTAGTTAATCATATGACTCTTGGGCTGCTAGTCATGTGATTGGGTTAGGCTCTTACATAAACTGCTTTTTAAATGAACCTGTATGTAACATTGAGAAAGGGTGTTTAACCTGAAAGCTTTGTTTTATATAAAGGTTTTTTGCTCAACTGTGGTGGTTTTTGTTGGACGATTTTATTCAGCTGTTGTTATTTCGATAAACTTCAAAGCCTCAGGACACCAACAAATACTCTAAACCTATTTGTGTTTCTCTCCCTACACCTCCATATGTGACTTTACCCTAGCAGCCCCCACTTATATATTATAATTCTTAGGTTGCAGAACACTTCAGGAAAGATCAAGACAAAATATTAAACTTAAAACGTCTAGTGACTTTTAGTTTTATGTGGACTCAGGCTTCTTGACTTCGATGTTCAGTCCTGTCAGTTAAGTGATTCTAATTTGCTCTGATTTCACATTCACTAGATATATATAATTTTCTGATGAAAATCACACTATATAAACCATTTCCTTGTGAAAGGAGTAATTATCGTATTTATTAAGCAAAATACCTTTGGATAATCTATAAGCAACTATTGTTAAAGGAAAAAAAATTCTGTATTGTTTTATATACATCATTATTTCATGCAAATCACACTACACAACTTGTCAGTGTATATATTTGCAGTCAATGACCTTAAATATTCATAGTGTCTTAAAGTAAACACAGCACAAGAAGCATTGTGCACCTTTTTAATGTAATTACTACATAACCATTTCATTACTAAGAAGCAAAAACCCTCCCTTAAAGGCTTCATTTGTCTTTTATTCTGCACTCATGCACTTTCCATTATAATGTCAGCACAAGGTTTCATCTCCTCTAATTTACCATTTTTTTATTTTATATTCTTTCCTCTCTCAATCACATTTCATTGTGTACCCTGAAAAAAATTACGACATAAGAGCAATTCCATAAACAGTTTTGTTATGGCTGACCTAAAATGCAGTTATGCTCCAAGTAATACAAAATCACTTCAACAGGTCAGCATGAGAACCAAATACTGCTTGTTTGGTAAGTTATACCAAAGGTGTCTACAGGTAGACAAATGTACAAAGGTGCATGTGCAGTCGTGACAAGAAGCATTGCTACAATTATAACAGCTTGTTTCCTATTTAGTCCACAAATTCAAACACTTTCATCCATCCTAGGCTACCTTCGTCTGCCAAGCAAAATTCTTTATCCTACACTCACATTGCCACAGAAACAGTGATTTTTGGCTGGTTGACAAGTTTAGGTTAATAACACTTTGAGGTCCTTTCACATTCTTCTAAAAGACCTGGAGATGAGCAGTCCTACTACAAAAGCAATGGCACATGATCTTTTCTGGCAAAATGTATCCACCTGTCATAAAAATCCATGTCAGCAAAAACTTTCTGAAACTCTTAATTGGTCTTCAAATCCCTCCACCTAGTACTTGTGCTGAAAAAGACTCAGTTTCAATTATATGTGCATTTTTTGAAGGTATTTTTAATATTCGATCGTTTTGTGCTACTGTATTTTCCTATCTGTATTATTTCACTATTACTTGTTGTGTCTTTCGGCTTTTCCCGGTTAGGGGTCGCCACAGCGGAACTCCGGTCCGCTAATGATTGGCAGTAGATTTTTACATGCCGAGTTGCCAGCCCTGACTCACAACCTTCAATGAAGGTACGCCCATTCATGTAAGTCTCCACACAGAAGACACTCTAGCTGAGCATCGAACAGGACAACGTCTTACTGTGAGGCGACAATGCTACCGTAGCACCACCACCGCAGTATTATTTCACTATTACTACTATGCAAAATCTCAGAATGTATGTTATTATTTTTTCTGTGGGATTATGTACGTAATTTTACCTTTGGAGCTTTTCTGCTCGGGTCTCCAGTGAAAATGGGCTACTTGCTCAGTTGGACTAACCCAGTTAACAAATGTTAAATAAATAAATGAACAGTGCAAACCTTAGTCCCATACAACAAAAGTAAATATGTTCACTACTACTGCATTTGTTTCTTGGCTATTAGAAAAATAAACTGATCTGTGAATTAGCGTGTACAGTATTTGTCTTGCCTTTCTTAGTTTTAAAGGACTTATTGAAGGCAGCCTTCATACAGCTGGGAGGATAACAGCCATTGTACAGTTCTTCTAGGCCTGCTGTAGATGCTTAGTATTTTTAATTTGCCTTTGACAGCTGTTCAATTAATGGCATATTAATGAGTTGCTGTGGTCACTCAGCATTTGACTCAGCATCCTGTAGACACTGTATTACATACTTACTCAGGATCTGAGGTACTTACAGTAACTCTTCTTCATGGCTTTATTAGGCAGTCAGATGTTTCTGGACACCTGTTTAACTCCACATACTAGATGAAATTAAATTACATACTACATGCATTATTAAAGCCTACTTTCTCTAAGGTGGTATCATTTAGCATGCAGACCGGAAAAACTCCATCCTCTTCTGGGCTGTATTCACCAATAACTAGGAAGATGACTTCATGGACAAATTTAAGTTCATCTGAGTAAACTATTGTTAAAAATAATCATGTCCTAGATCCTGCTACAGGAGTAGAAGCCGTGTTGAATGTGACAATTTCAAATCAGTTGTGTACCAATCCAAGGCTTTAACAATGGCATTTATTCAATGCTAACAAAAGTCATGAACAGTTATGCATTGTGCTTAACTGTAAGATTCCCAGGTTTGCATTAACAGACTGCCACTCAATTAATTAATTCAAAATGAACTGTGAACTGGCTATCTAAGTCGCAGTCCCACATTCTTACTACAAGAACACAAAACATGCAGTATTGCGAGTACAAATCCTGCTCATCAAGCCCCACCCGGAACACCCTACTGATGCATCTGTTCCCATAGGGTGAGAGTCCTCTTGGTCATTCCTTCCCTTCAGTTAGGGGTTAGGGCTCAGTATCGAGAGTGCTTCTGTCATCTGCACTGACATTGGGGTTATCTGTGAATTCCTACTTCTCACATGTTCCCCGTTAGTACTGCTGGAGCTAGGCATGTAATGGGCTTAGGGCACAGCTGTCACTCACTCCCACACAAATGATATAAGCCACAATTGTTCCCGCCCCATCCTAGACTAACTACAGGTTCTGCAGCCTCCACTGAGGAACTTATAACAAGTATACATTCCCAGGTACAGCTACCTCCTCTCTCCCCCTAGACGAAAGTGGGTAAAGCCTTTTATAACCTGGCCCTCCTTCCCCTAGCTTCCAGGGCTAGTGAAGGAGTCTGCTGGGAATGGAAGAGAACTGAAATGGTTGTGCCCGCTTGCATCTTCTATATGAGAGGGCACATGTGTGAAAACTCACACTCCAGGCTAAAGAAAAGAACAATTAAATTAGACTGATTTGTAGTTCTCCTAAAGCTTACAAACGTTGTCTGAAAAAGCAGCTTAATTAATGCATCAGTTAGATTATTCTGGCCAGGTATGATCACTGGGATACCATGGACTCCAAGAAAACGGTGAATGATGCAACAGAAAACAAACAGTCAGGAAGAAAAATGATTTACTGTTTTGCTATATTGCTTCATCTCAGGAACAGCTTTGCATCCGCAGGGACCTGACTGGGATATGAACCAGAAGGAAGTTACATCAAAATGTCAATAGAGCATCACCGACTGACTGTAATAAGATGCAGTGGAGGGGATAAAAGGATAGGTTTAGGCCTTTAGAGGGAGTTCAATCAGAAGGGATGCCAAAAGTGAGCAGCAAATGTCTGGTGCGATTATGGCCAGAGTAAATTTACAAAAACAGTGCAACTGTTTTTTTAATTTTGAGTGACCTAGTCATCTGGAATGTGAAAAGCATGAATTAGTGCATCTGTCTATAATAACATGCTATTTGTTTGGTGATCAGAGACTGGATAGACAAATGTTGAAAATGCTGAACCAAAAGTTGTGATTTAAAAGCAGGCCTGCATTCAGAGGCCTCATGAGTAATTAATTACATGTTCAGGATATTGTAATACACCACATGGAAGTTTAGTACAGGGCTCCCCAGTCTTGTTCACAGTTGCCATAGCAACCCAATGTTATGCATACATTAGGCAAGGGAAATTGTTGGCCGTGTGACTTGGTGCACACCATAGAAATATATATATTAAATATAAAAACAAAGATTTGATATTTCAAGGTGAAGAGTTGCTGCAGTGACAAAATTAACTACAGTAATTCTCTGGGTGATCTCTCAGAATTTAGAGATAATTCAAAACCTAGAACTCTGATAATTTAAGTGTGATTAAATATAAACAGCAGAGAATGTCGCTACACATTTAGTCTTTGCCTGCTGAAATAGAGAAGATGTAAGACCTATATCACCCTACATATATATATATATACATTAATTCCAAGACTGCTATATTCCTCAGGGAAAGGGGAATTCTCACAGATACACCAATTTCAGACAAGCATACTTACAGTTTCACTATTCCAAGCAGCCCACTTACTCAGCTCAAACTTAGAAAGTGAACCAAATTTCCTTTTAGTTCAGGCATGGAAAGGGACAAGTATTCTGCTTTTACCTTTATGCGGTGTTGAGCCACCATTATGATTCAGCTGCATATGTCAGTTTCTAAATTAATTTATTGATTTGTTACAGAGCACTCCTTGCAACTAACTGCTACATTTTTTTAATCCAAGTCCAACTTCTTATGTGGGAATTACTTACAGATTTGTCCTGCTATTCAGTTTCAGTCCATAATTCTTTGTATACAAGTAACAGAGAGTTAGCTGCTTTGTAAAGCATGGTCAACACTAACGGAGGTTACCCTACCCTACCTGACATATTTGTTAAAATCACAACTATCCCATCATTCACAGTGAGGTGCCATGGCCATGGCATAGAGGGATAAAGGCCAGGCAACCCATCACATTAGTGAAGTAGGCATTTCAGAGGCTGAGAAGTGAGAATTGGGGAGAGGTAAACTCTCAGATACACCTTCAGTTTATTACTGGCACAAGCTAGGGACATATGTGGGGTCTCTGCTGTATATGTTGTGGTTATGCTGAGCCATTTTAGGGTGCCTGCATGCTACCTGCTGTATCCCTGTGTGCAGCAAGGCCATATATCTATGTAGATCTATTGAGTTATGCACAGGGAACACAAACATATGTCTGCTGCCTGGGGTACAGCTAATAGGACACACCAAGTAGACTGTAGGTTGTAAGTTTTGTTCTGGCATCTTACATTTTCTATTTCAGCACAAGTAAAAATGAGATGAACTGTCATGTTCTTCAGGAAACAGGAAAACTAGAGGCCACTTATAGTTAGTTCTACTAAAACATGTTAATTTGGGCTGCATATATCCATTCCAATGGTGCAATAGGCTCACTTATGACAAACTTGGCCATGTCTTCTCTTTTTAATGTTTGAACATCACCCTTATACCCGTCATTCTGTGCTGTTGCATATTATTTTATTACCACCAACCTACACACTCCTGTATGTTGTCCTTCAGTGTTTCCCTCTGCTTGCTTTCTTGTCCATACCCCCTTCATGCATTTTATGCCTAAGGCAGGTATCCACATACACTGCAGTTTCGGTTACTGTATGCCTTTATATCACTATGCAGTGCACTGTGCCAGTCTACAGAGGAATGTACTAGCACATAACAGCATAGTATCTATATGCACTGCTTTACTTCTAGATGCAGCAGACTGTAAAGTAAAATTTTCAGCTGTCACAAGATTCTCACAGGGTGCTGTGTCACCACTGCAGGGATTCTGCCTTGTGCTTCCATGTAAATGTTTCAGTGCATGGATGGCTCTGCTTTGCTGCTCTGTTCACCTGTGTAGAACAAACCACAGTTACCTGCATGAATGTGTTTCCTGTCTTGCTTCAGATGTGTAATTACTGCATGCACTTCTGCATAGTGCTGTCAAGCTCTTCAACCTTGTACATATGTCTCTATGAAACCCAGCCTGGATATGTTTCTGTACATGTATGTGTGTGTGCTTTATATATATATATATATATATATATATATATATACATATATATATACATATATATATATATATATATATATATATATATATCTATATATATATATATTTATATATATATACATATATATATATATATATATATATATATATATATACATATATATATATATATATGTTTACTATCATATAATGGAACTGCACAGTTACGAAGTAATGGATGTTGAATGTGTTGTCTCTAAAATTAGAAACATCTAAGTATATTGAAGTATATAAGCTTGACTTTACTTGACTGAATTAGAGTATACATTCATTAATCTGAAGTTGGCGTTATGAATAGGGATTGCAGTACAGTGATGATCAGGAAATTTACCCTTTTTCTCACTGTAGTGCAATCTCAGCTTTGGTATATATAATTTGCAGGGGATGTAGGGGGTAGTAAAACCATGTAGATTTTTGTGTTTGTGTTTGTCTTTGATGTTCGAGTGTTCAGGCACTTGAACATCTGACATAAACTTTACAGAGCTGATCACAGATAAAGAACAACTCTAACTTGAACTGCAGGGCACAGTATTTTAAGTCATGTCAATAGGGAAAATGTAAAACATGCGACAGAGTTAAAAATAAATAAATAAATAAATTGAAATGTGAAATGCAAGATATCATTGCAATCATACAGAAGGTCGTTGGTAACACTTTTACTGCTTTATGAAATTCCGAATGATTGCAAATGTTGACTGTCATTTTACCTGTTTTTGTCATTTCGTAAGTTCGATACTAAAAAATTCAGCAAATACAGTCATTTTTTTTTTAATTAATTCTGTGATTCAGTACAATTTTATACAAACACACACACACACACACACACACACACACACACACACACACACACACACCTTTAAATTAGAGTACAGGCTTTGCAGTATAAGCTAAACAATATCAAATAGTGTGCATCGAATAGGGTCACACACATAAACTGTAGGAATGAACACAGGGAAAGAGGACAGGTGAAACTACCCAATGTACAACAGAGTAGGGCATGCCAATGGAGGATGGTGGTAGCAGCAACACCAGTCACATACCTATGTGTTACAGTAGGGACTGTAGAGTGAAAATATGTTTTATGTGATTGTCACACAAGGTGACATAACAATAGGGAGGATATCTGCATGAGATAAGCATCCTTACATGAATAATGCGCAGAACATCTATCAGGGATATAACATACATTTGGGGTGGGGTGCATATTATGAAGCTGTACAAACTGATATGCCTGATCATGAGTGTACTCTCAGCAGAAGTCCCCAGCAAGGTGGGCACAGGTAAAGGTCATGGTAAACATTACAAGAACCAAGCACAGTCATAGCCAGTATCATAATACTACCACCAGTAATCCCATGCCTCTGATATGATATATGTGATTTACACTGATAAGAGATGATCCTGCACACAGACCACACACACACACACACACACACACACACACACACACACACACACACACACACACACGCACACACACACACCTTTAAATTAGAGTACAGGCTTTGCAGTACAAGCTAAACAATATCAAATAATAATGCACATATTGCTCTCACATTTGTGCTGATAAATTCTCTTCTGATAGTAAGGTTTATATTCTCTCTTAAAATATGATGTATGGTGTCTTCTGGACTACAGTTAAAAATAGTGTTAGGTGTAGTCACGCAATCAAAATAAATAAATAAAATGAAATAAACATTAAATACAATTTTCAGAAAAATTCACTACACTCTAACATTACCAAATGTGAATTAACTATTCTTCACTGAAAAATTAATATAGAACATCATTACATTTCCATTCAGATTTTCTCAATAATAAATAGATAATTTCAAAATATCATGTTAAAGGATTTATAGCACACTTCTGAACAGAACCAGATATCCAACAGGAATATTTTTTGTGGTTTACTTTATCACTTTCTTGTATCTTACAAAGTTGAGTTCTTTACATATTGTGCATCCCATTTTTCTACCAATAATGTTTTGTTTTGTTTTCAAATGCTCCATGCAATAAATTCTACACCTAACTTATTTTATTTATATTATATTGCATTTTGTTGTTATTAGCGGGGATCATACCCAGTGTTCATGAACATCATTCTTCCATTCAGTCTTGCCATGGTCTTCTTATTCTAATCCAGTCATTACAACGAAGGAGTGAATATATCCACCAAAACATTCCTTGGTATATACCCTTTATATGTCTCCTGGTTTGTCCCACCATTACTTGCATCTGATCGACAAACTACCAGCTAATCCTGCCCATTGACAAGTGATTGTATTAATAGTCCATGCAGGGAACAGAACAGGTTATGATTTCTCTGTAGTGATATGCCCAATATAAATTCTACTCCTAACTTATTTTATTTATATTATATTGCATTTTGTTTAAAGCAGAAAGAGATAATTGCCCTGTGTAGTTTGTCTTAAGAATATATAGGATTCTGTCATCTTCTTTGCATCCTACCCTTCTACTTCATAGTTTTTTCCACTTTTTCATGCCTTTTTGAAAGCCACTGTGGACTTCCTCTCTGCCACCCAAAGTGACAATCCATTCCACTGGTCCTCCAAACTCTCCAGAAAGTAATACTTTTTCAGACCAGAGAGTAGCTGTTCCTTAGAAACTACTGCTCCTTCTTGTTTCTTTTCCCCCTGTCCTTCCTGTTCATGGTAACCTTTTCATATTTTCCCGAAGTTATCATGTGTCCTTGCATCATGTTCTCCACATCTCACCTAGCTGTCAGTGAAAAATACCTCTCTTTCATTCAAAAGTCTTGTCCCCGTCCCCTCAGCTGATGGGTTTCTTCTAGACTATTCTAGACTCTTTCCAATAGCCCAATGGCCCTTTGTTTGTATGGCCCCCAGGACAGCAAGCAGTTTCAAACTGTGGTCTGTTTATAGAACATTGGGAGAATTTCATTTTTTGTTGTTGTTAGCGGGGATCATACCCAGTGTTCATGAACACCATTCTTCCATTCAGTCTTGCCATGGTCTTCTTATTCTAATCCAGTCATTACAACTAAGGAGTGAATATATCCACCAAAACATTCCTTGGTCAGTCATCACCAATTCCACCCCCAATGATATCTCCCTTTAGGGTTGCTGTGGCCAAAGTACAGCACTTTGTACTTGTTTGCATTGCACATTAGCTGCCATTTTTGTGCCTTCTGTCCAACTATTCATGTTCTTTCTCAGATTCTTTCCCAGTCCTCTACTGCCACACCTGTCTTTGCTACATCATCAAAGGGGATGTGTACTATACTCCCCTGCCAAGTTCTCCTATAGCCCAGTAATAAAAGTAGGTCATATAAAAAAGACAGCCCCTTCTCTGGCTATGAGCTTATGATGGTTGTGTCCCTGGAGGTTTTTTTTCCTCGAAGAAAGCAACCAGTTTTTCCTCAAAATTCTCTCATTGAGTTTTCCTGCCACTGGTGGTAGTGATGTGCTGAGACAGAACATTCATTTAACACTTTTGTCCTATTTTTCATGATCTTATCAGTCTATCTATACTTGCTACTCCAATCTTTTCTACTAAATAACAAATATATTCTCAATTTCCCCTTTTAACTCTTTCTTTAAACTTTCCTTCTGTTTAGCATCATTCTGTATCTCCTCTAGCTGCTCATCTTCAACTTTTTACCCTTTATATGTCTCCTGGTTTGTCCCTCCTTCCAGCTTCACTTTCATGCATAACAACTTTGGTTTTCTCCTCTTTTTTTCTTAAACCTCTTTTTCATGGCTTGAGTTGTTACATTCCAAACACAGCTGCAGCAAGAGAGTTTGGCATCCAATAAAACATACCTGGTTCACAATTCTAAGCCACCTCACTGTCTATTCACAATCATGATTGCTTCAGGCATTTTGTAAACCTGTCATACTCTTTTTGCAAGGTAGCTGTAAATTATTATATAGCATCTTGACAATTCATAGATATATTGAAAAGAAGAGATCAGAATGTTGTTAAACTGTTTGTCACTCCTTCCAGAACCGCTATCCCTTTCATACCACCCTTCCTTTGGATTTGATTCCCATACCTAGTTCAACTTTTTCACCTCTTTGATTCACACCAGTCCCCTAAATCAACTTTGGACCATTTCTTCAGCTCATAATAATGTACCTTCATAAAAGCTCATCTTTTTTGCCTTTGCTTTTTCCCCACCACTACTCTAAACCACACAGTAGTATGATCCTCTCTGACTAATCATGGCTTCATTAAGGCATCCCTGACCTACTTCACCTCAATTAGTGCTAGGTTCAGAATTCTGTCCTTTACAGCACAATCCTAAAGCAGTTAAAAAAATTATGGATGAAAACACCAGTTACCTCACACCTCTCCACCCTGTAGTTGGCAATGCCCATACTGCTCCTAACAGATTTAGAAATCTCATGAGCAAAAACCTCTTCCCTACCTCAATTCTTATTCTTTTCCTAATTCTTACATCTTCCTCTCCTGCCATGTCTAGAAGATTATATGTTGTAGCAGTCCTCCAGCACTGTCCCTGACCTTAAACACCAGGACACTGACCATAGTTTCTGGCACTCCTTGCTGCTTACCTTCCTTTATTTGATGCTGCTCATTTTCCTGTCTGATGTTACAGCTGACAATTTTCTTTACACAGACTATGCCTCCTCCCACATCTCTTCCTTCTCCATCACTCCTAAGAGAACTGCACTACAATACTTCCTGCTGCACTCTTACTTTTCTCCGGCCTGTCATTCTGTGGTATTAGCAGTTTTCACTTTCTAGTGCTATGCCATGCTTTCAGCTTCAAAACTCTTTGTAGAACTCCGAACCAGCCATGTTTGTTTCTCTGCTAACTCTTGTGTCCCTTTCACAGTCTGTGTTGTGCAAAATGCCTGCCTCTCTTTTTTGATTTGAAGAAGCCCTCCGTCTGTTTTCTATTTCAGTTTAAAGATGCACCAGTGTACACCTGTAATGAATATTTGAGTGTCTCATGATCCATCTATAGCCTCTCATTTCTTTTTTCTTTGGTATATGGTTGAAAGTTTAGTTACACATCTAAGAATACTGTCCATTTGCTATCTCCAGTCCCCTGTGCTGGCATCTTCCTATCACCTCTCTGGCCCTGGTTGCTACCAAACATTTACCATATGTCTTCTTAGATTTGCAGGTGAATTTAACACTTGAATTGAGTTTAGTGAATTTAAGAAACACAAGATAAGTTGTATAAAGATGGAAGATTGAGATTCCATGGCCCAGTAATTTAGAACATGTAGAACTTACTTTGAGAAGTGTGAAAGTTGATGTAAATGTGAGTAGTAATAGAAAAAAAATAGCTCCTATGACTCACCTAGTCTTGATACATGGTTTAAAATGTTATTCTGGGGAAGCCTTTCTTGGCATGCGTGATTGTCTTGTGCACAGTTACAACAACTGGAGAAAAATAATGACTCATATGGCACTGCAAATGGACAATATTTATTTTTGAGAATATATAAAGGCTAGAAAAGTCCTCAAAAGATTATACACACAAAAACTCCTTTAGTACTGAAGGTTATTCTGTTTTTTTCATGAAATAACTGAATTATATGACAGGACTGGACACAACTTACAAACTTTCATCTATCATGATTCAAGCAAATAATGAGACTATGAGAATTTGGCCAAATAAATTTACTTCATATAGGATTATGTTAATGACTTGTCTTTCTTACTTATAAAACAGTTTTACGTATATATTTGACATGTAGATAAGCAGTCCCATTTAACTTGCAAGGAGAAAAAAATTAAACAGAGATTAAAAAAGATTACAAAGATGGAAATCATATTGTGTTCATCATCCTCTAATTGATAACACCATAAATAAGGAAAGCAGTAATATGTC
This sequence comes from Protopterus annectens, assembly GCF_019279795.1. Taxonomy (NCBI): domain Eukaryota; kingdom Metazoa; phylum Chordata; order Ceratodontiformes; family Protopteridae; genus Protopterus; species Protopterus annectens. The sequence goes on from NC_056733.1 coordinate 267,833,615, forward strand.
AGCTGAAATAGATGATAAGAAAGTTAACAATGTACCAGACTTTGACAATTTTGCAGAGTTTTTATATCTTCAGTGATCAAAGTGAATAGTGGACCAACAGAATCACTTCCCAGCCGATCACTGGAACAGTTTCTTGATTACCTACTGAATGAAGAATTGGCAACAAACTGGAAGGGAATTAACAAAGGGCAGGGGCCATGGTAAGGGATCAAGGAACTAAGGCTTATAAGATTTTCAGGAAATGTTTTCAGTTTTCTTAAGGATAACTTCATTACTTTAAATTACCGTTAGCTAGAAATAACTTCTTTATATTTTTAACAATTTAAAACATGTTTTACCTGTGTTCTGTTCCCTAGGATCAATGTGGTTGATCTGTTACGTGAATTATGATTATATGCTAAAAATCAAACTTGGACCTGTGTTTGATGGGTTTCAAGGAGCCTCAAACATGGCTTTTTGTAGGAGTACTGTAAATACACCACTGGATCCTGTGTTATCCTGGTTCAAAATATTGTGTGAGGAAGAAATACAAACTTGTATTGACTTATTAAAGAAAAAATCTTTAGGAATCGGGATAAGTCCTGGCTGCTGTCTTCTCCTTTCCCAGCATCTAACCCCACTGGTATGTAATTATTTTACTTGTTGCTGCTCATCATACCAGTTCTGCTGATTGTTTCCTCTTTAACTGCTTCGACATCTGTCTCTGCTCTAGTCTTTATTTCCTTCTCATCTCTCTACTGCCTATCACTCTAGTCCTTATTTCCTTCTCATCTCTCTACTGCCTATCACTCTCCCTGTCCTCCAATTTTTTATATCTGTCTCAGTCCTTATCATTCCTACCTCTTTCATTCTATACCTTTACCATGTACTGCAAGATGTCCAATTGTCTTCTCTGAAGTTGGATGTCTGTTGCCCCTCCTACCTGTAGCTGCTGTTCCCCTCAATCCCCTCCCCTCTCCACCTTTATTCTCTGTACTCCCATAAATACCTTGGGCTTAGTGGGGTGCCATCTTTAGGAATCGGGGATAAGCCCTGGCTGCTGTCTGCTAATCTCCCAGCGTCTAAACCCTGTGGTATGTAGTCATTTTACTTATTGCTGCTCATCATACCAGATGTTTTTCATGATTTTTTTGGATCTGTGTACCTAATAATCATTTTCCGTACCTGTTGCTGCTAAGATTCTCAAAGTGAACGTGTATTTATAAACTCGTGTAGACTACTGTGGATGCATCAATCTCTGTTTTTTGTTTGTGTTTTAATACTGTAAAGGTGTCTTTCTACTTGCCTTTGAAAAGCCCTTGTAGTATGCTCGTGCTCTAAAGGCTTGCTGTAAAAGTAACATATTACTATTGGTGTTTGTAAGCTGAGAGCAGTGGATTTGTGTGCAAGCACCCTTGCTAAACTATGTGCGTGTCATTAAGGTATTGATTGTTCTTAAGCCTGGACATGGCTCATTGAACTATGCCACCCTCGTGGAGTTTCCATAAGGTTATTTAGAACTACCATTCCCGTTCAGCTGTGCCTGCTCGCATAGTGAGTCATCATAGCTCTATAGTTCTGCCTTGGTAATTTAGCAAGCCAATATCGGTTTAATTGTTAAACCCCCACTCGTGCGGATCCTTCTCTGAGCGTGCCTGTGCCTGCTCGCATAGTGGGTCATCATAGCTCTAAAGTTCTGCCTTGGTAATTTAGCAAGCCAATATCGGCTTAATTGATAAACCCCCATTCATGCAGACCCTTGTCTGAGCATGCTTGTACACTTTTGAATGTCTGAAGCTGGTAAACGGCTTTTTTTGAGCGGCGCCACCTAAGCACTCACCCTGAAGCCTAAATCCCCTACACAGACCTTCATTCTGCAGCGTATCTGTATTTTGTCTTTTCCATACTCCGCTGTTTTTAAGCCTGTAAATGGCTTTGAAGGTACGCCATCCATGTCCAGTCTCTTAAGGGGTATGGTCTATACTACTTGCCAAGCTGTTCTCAAAGTACCGCCCTCCAGCAGTGTCTAATGCTGATAATAATAATCTGACATGCCGTACAGAAGCTAAATTGCTGATACGAGCACCGTTGGGTAGCAATCCCTTAGTGCTGCCGCACAGAACCCCTAAGCTAATTGAAGTAGCTATCCTATGGACTGAAAAACTCTTTCAATGTGCGCTGCACTATGATACAAAACCCCAAGTTGTAAAGTGTAGTCCTACTGAGCCCATAGTGTCTTGTAAAGTTGTAAAGTGTAGTCCTACTGTGCCCATAGTGTCTTGTTTCAGCATAATACTTACAGAAATTGTTTAAGATGTTTTTTTTTTAATGCTGCAGTTAAATTGGTAGGAATGTTTTAATTGATGACTTTATCTTTACTGCTACTATAAAGGGGCATATAACTATTGCTTTAAGGTTTTAACACTGCTGCTACCAAGGGTTTGGAAATGTATAACTGCTATCTATAGATATTGTCTCTGTGAATGTGTAGTGACATTTGAAATGCATGGATTTTGGAAATGTAAGCTGACAATCTATATATTTGTCTCTGTGAATGATTAGTGTAATTTTGACCAATCTTACCTGCTATGTGCTAACTCTTGTTTCTCATCACTACCTTGTCTCTCTTGCCTCCTTAAGTTACCCTGCTCTACATGTGCTTCACATGAAGCACTGGTCTGTAGGAATCTAAAGGACCCTCTCCATATATCAGCGGTACACCTCACAGCATAACTTCCCTACAATCCCTCTCTCAAGGATACCAGAAATGTATGTCTGTCGAGTAATTCCTGCCAGAAAGACTTTCTACTGCTGTACCACTACTACAGGTGTTAAAGCACGTCCTGAGCTAGGACAGCCATCAGCCTCTACCCCCCCCTTCTGTACCCTAACACCCTCTCTCCCCCATCCTCTATTCTTGTACTTCAACTAACTCCCTCTCATATCAGCCTGCAATAATAGACCTGTCCACTAGGTGGCACCCTTATCTCAGCCACTTCTCCTTCTTATCCACTCTTATGCCTAGCTACGTGTACCTTAATTTCTCCTGTAGTCCCAGAATTGCTATTTAGTCCTCTCACTTTACTCTTTACTACTACTGTCTGCAACCACCTTTTCTAGGCTTACTCCTCACTGTCCTTTACCCACGTCTGACTTTCCAACTTACCTTTTGGAGTCAGTTCTGCTGATTGTTTCCTCTCTAACTGCTTTGACATCTGTCTCTACCCACTCCGTTCACCCTGTGGGCTCATTCCGCTCCCCTGTCTACTCCCAATTCCCACCCACCCCCAGGGATCCTACTCTTCTAGTCTATAACCACACCCCTTTCTCTTCCCATAACTCTCTATACACTTTACCATTGGCCTTCTTCTCAAATATCTGCCTTCTCTTACCACTTCCCTTCATTCTTACCACACCCTTCTCCTTTCCCCATCCTCACCCATTATACTTCCATACCTACATACAGACATCCAATAGTTTATCCTTCCAATGTATAAACCACCCACCCCACTATATTTCCTATTTTTATTCACCCTTTTTCTATTACCTTCTCTAATCTTTGCCTACTTACTCACCTCCTATGAACACCCACTATATCCACACCCTCACTTCCCTAATAAACACACCAACTCTCCATCCTTACCATTCCTTTCTATCCATGCAAATATAACATCTTCACCCAACTACCTACTTGCAAAGTATCATAAAATACCACACATTAAATACAACACTCTAAATCTCAGGAAAGCTCTACTTCTATACAGCAGATTCCCTAACCCAGGCTATTTAAGACTACTCCTCTCATTAAAGGATGGTGACATCCACCCTAACCCAGGCCCAACAACAACTCCTACCACTCACCATAACCATAATCAATCTCCAATTCATTCCCTTACTAAACTACCTAACCTCCTCTGAGTAGCTCATCTTAATATACATAGCATTAACAACAAAGTAACTCAACTCCATGCTCTATTACAAGTCTACTCCTTTGACATTCTCTGCTTAACAGAAACATGGCTAAAACCTGTAACCAAAGACAATGAAATCATTCCACCTGGATATAATATCCTCAGACTTGACCGGGTAGCCAATAAGGGTGGAGGAGTTGCTATTCTATTTAAATCTGACTTACAGTTAACCACATATGTCTGTAAACTACCTCTAGATTCCAATGCAGAAATTCTCATCTTCATACTTCAACTTAACAATGCCAAATCCATCTATATTATCTGTATCTATCTACCTCCTGGTAGTAACATTACTACCATGGAAAATATCCTTTCCTGGCTATCCCAACACCTTCCCCAAGAAACCATAATCCTGGGTGATATAAACATTGATTGGAACCGCTATTGTAGTAACCTCCCTACCACCCACATTGACCTATATGGTTTTGTACAAACCATTACCTCCCCCTCCAGGATAAATAAAGCTAACAAGAAAGCAACCATACTAGACTGGATTCTCATAAACAAAAATCCTCACATTTATGATTCTGGAACCCTCCCTGATGATATAAGTGACCACTCACTGGCCTACATAATCAGGCATAAAGCCAGTGCTCCCATTCCAACCTCTATCAGAAATATCAGATCCAAAAAGAACTTTAACCCTGAACTATTCCAAAAGGAACTAAAAGCATGCAAGTGGTCTCCCTTAAAACACCTCCCCTTAGAAGAAGCCGTTAAATACTTTAACTCTAACTTCCTTGCCATTCTTAACCACCATGCTCCAACCAGACTAATTAGAATCAAAACCAATTCTGCCCCATTGCTCTCAAAAGAAACCAAACACAAACTCCAGCTCAGAAATAAACATTGGTCCAAATGGAGAATGACTAAAAACCCTGTAGACCAACAAACCTTTAGAGAGCTAAGAAATGTCACCAAGAAAGCTATACTCTCTGATAAAAGAAACTACTACCTACAATTTCAACAAGCTAACCATAACAACCCACAACAATTCTGGGCTAGCATTAACCAAGTACTCCATCCAGGTCAATCATCTACACCATACCCTCAAAATACAGACCACAAAGATCCCATGCATACAGCCAATGCCTTTAATACATGTTTTACTAATGCTATCCAAACATTAGCTAGTCAGCTATCACCTAATAGCTTTACTTTATCTTCCTATAACTCAACCCTACCCCCTCCTTTTCATTTCCAACCTGTCCCAACAACATATATCCTAACACTTATACAAAAATTAAAACCATGCTCTCCCTCAGCAGACCAACTACCTGCTGAATATTTACAACTATCAGCCAAAAATCGCCTACCCCATTTCCATTCTGATCAACAGAACTATTAGTGAAGGTCACATCCCCAGCGTATGGAAAGTCTCCCATATCATCCCCCTCCATAAAGGTGGACACTCCACTGAACTCTCAAACTACCACCCCATTGCCCTCCTTTCTCCTTTGGCAAAGATCATGGAGAAATGCATCCAAAGGCAATTACTTGACCACTTAATCCAAAATAACTTACTTTCCAGTTGTCAACATGGTTTCAGACCTTCACACAGCACTACCACTGCCCTCCTTTCCTTTACTGATTGCATTAACAAAAACCGCAACATTAATAATCTTTCCTCTGCACTATTTATTGACCTGTCTAAAACATTTGACATGGTAAATCATCAGATTCTCACAAAAATACTTAAATCCCTGTCATTAGATGCACTTTCCACAAAATGGTTCCAGTCCTATCTAGATAAAAGACAACAGGCTGTACTATGGCGCAATACTCAATCTACCCTCCTGCCCATGACCCTTGGTGTCCCTCAAGTCTCCATCCTAGGACCTCTCCTCTTCTCCATATTTTTAATGACCTTCATCTAGCCATCCCCCAGGCCACATGCATACATACACAGCATTGCCTTCTCCTGAACCCCAGTAAAACTAAACTCCTCCTCTTCAATCCTACTCACAAGTCCTCTCCTTTTGATTTCTCAGTTACAGCCACCAATGGTACCATTATATCACCAGACCCAACCACCAAACTACTTGGTATCAGCATTGACAACAATCTGAACTTTGACACCCATATCAACAATACTATAAAAACTGTCGACAAAAAATGTGGTTCGCTCTATAGGATTAAACCCTTCCTGTCACTTACAGCCAAAACAACTGTAGCTCACACTCATCTAATCTCTACACTCCTCTATGCCTCACACATTTTTACTAACCTATCTAAAAATAACCTTAGCAAACTGGAAATGTCCTACAATAACATTGCCAGATTCACTACAGGCAACCCATTTAGATCCCACCATTACATTAATATAAATCAGCTAGGATGGCTAGAACTACAAAACTTGATTAAATTCCACCAACTAACCATTGCCCGTAAGACTCTTTATAAACCTTCCTGCACTCCTATACTATCTATCCTCATCACCCCCTATAAAAATCTGAAGTCCTTATGTTCTTCTCACAAACTTCTTGTACATACCTGTAAACCTAACAACAGGGCTGGCGATTCTCTCTTCTCCAACGCTGTTGGAAAATCCTGGAATCTTCTACCCAGTGACCTTTCCTCGCTTGCCTATTTATCACTCTTCAAAAACTGACTAAAACTTTTCCTCAGTACACACTGGTTATGCCCTTGTACTAAACCTGACTAATCATCTATCTCTTCAAACTTGGCTCTGCCTACCCCATACTTCTAATGAACTGCTGGACTTCCTTATTAACTATAAATGCCATCTCCCTCTGAATTCATTATTTCCACCTCTGTGGTTACTTATTTTAGAGTGAACTCTCTTTATTTATAGTACCATACAATACCCTGTCTTTTATTTTATTTCTTTATAATGCATTTTAACTGTATGTTATATTGCATCTGCATTTTGCACTGCTTATGATTTTTGCCCTCACTGAAAATGTCTGTGTTAACCTGTAATATGCATTGTATATATCACTGTGGTTGTTATTTTATTTGTTGTTGTTTTCTTGTTTACGTCTTGGAGCTTATCTCCCTGGGCCTCTACTGAAAATGGACATATATCCAGCTAGACTACCCCGGTCAACAAATGTAAAATAAAATAAAATAAATAATAAAATAAATAATGAGGCTTTTATATGAGTTTGCTTTTACTTAGGACTATACAGTCAGATAAAAATGGTTGGGAAGAGGTCCCGATGGACTTAATGGACTATGTAAGAAAAATTGACAGTTTTTTGGCAGATATCAACTTTTATTAAAAATTATCTAAAAGTGAAATTAATACTGTATGTGCCACATGACTGGGTGCTGGGTGACTTAGTTTTATAAAATGTTATTTAGACCATGCTCTTTAATTAATTAAAAGTCAAACAGCTTATTATTTCTGAAATCCTTGGAATACTGATAATTCATAAGGATGTCATTAATCTTCCACTGCATCCACTTGTTCTGGCTTCTGGCTTAAAAGTAGAAATATTTGCAAAATTTATTGATTTTAATTGGAAAAGATATTTACATATAGTGACTACATTTTGAAGGATTCATGACAATTTTTGTATAACAGTTAAGTAAATTCGATTAAGGGAATCAGATGATACAGGTAACAAGGAATATAAAAATTTGCTTATTGTTAAAGAAAATGATATCAGATTGGTTTCAAAAGCAAGTAATTGTGACAGCAAACTTTCTAAAACTGATATTATGCTGACTGACCTATGTATGAAATATGTCATTGAATACAATTATTTTTACTTTTAAAGAGAAGGTTGCCATCACATTTATGGTACAGCAATGGGAGCAGCTTCAACTCCCATATATGCAAATACTGTCTTATGGCAGTGAGAAAATCTGTATTCAGGTCACGCTCAATGATATAAGTTATATTTAAGATTTTTAGATGACATTTTTATAATACGGTCGATTGATTTTTTTTTTTTCAAATAGAATTTTTATTGAATTTTTTTTCATATCACAAACAAAAAGAGAACATAACACAATCAGATGGAGATTAACATGCGTGTTCATAAGAAAGATAACATACAACAAAAAAAAAACAAGTCTTATCTACAATATGTACAAAGTGCTGCTTTGGACGAACCTCTGGATACATGAGACAAACAGAACCTTAATTGTATTGAAAATTTAACTATAACAAATTTATAAATCCAGACAATACTGACTGTGGCACCAGCCACAAATTTAGAACAGAAAAGATCAATGTTAAAACATTTTTTCTGAACCACACACCAAGAGGCAAAATAAAAGGGGAAGGAATAATTTCCTATCCAGTAGATAGGAATAGAATTTAGAGGTAACTCTGATCAGAACAGAAAAATGAATTTAATTATCCGACAAAAGTTCAAATAGGGTATTCCATAATTTCTGAACATAGATGTGTTTCTTGGGACTTCTTATTAAGAGTTTTTGTGAAGTTATATATGTGAGCGCCATGTTCCTTAAGCCACTCCATGACATCTTGGTGCAATCTATTCAGTGTTTGGTAAAGTATAATTTGACTAATGAACATAAAGTTATTCAAATGTGAGATTTAGATTTCAATAAGTTATAATTTGGCATATGTAAGAGTGCTGTCTCCCATGAAAGAGTTGATTTATGGTATCCCATTTGTCTAGTTTCACCTTGAGGGAGCACCAAATGGAGTGGGAGCATCTACAAAACCATAAAATATGCATAATGTCTGCTTGAGGGTAGGAACAGCAGGGGCATGCAGTTGAAATATTTGGATTAATTTTGTTTAAGCTGACACGTGTGAAATATACATTATTATAGGTTCATAGGTTCATAGGTTGGTACAAGGCTATCATCCCTAGGGCCTATACAAGCCTAGCCATAACAATTCCCTGGCTATTTCTTTCCACACTATTTACTTCCCTGGACCCCATGATCATGAATTGGGTGTAAATATGTTTTTTAAAAGTGGAGAAAGATAAAGTAGATTTAATAGCAGATAATTTCTGATCTTCTGATAAGATTGATCCTTGCTGGTTCCAATAATCTGCAAATAACACATTATCTTTGTGGAGTGTTACAATGACAAACTTGTATAGTAGGGATAGCATGTTCTTATTAGTTGATAAAGCTTCCAATAGTTTAGAGACCTGATTAAGGCCTATTTCATTTATAGTGTGGGCATAAGGCAGAGAGGCAAAAAGTTCCCTTAGTTGACGCAGAATTCTAATATATTTTTTGGACAGGTTTAGCATATCCCGTAATTTTGTGGGTGATAAATCCATAAACTTATGAATATCCCATATAGTAAAGTCTCTGATATGAGGGTAGTTAGCTAAATTAATCATATTTCTGTTCAGCATAAGATTAGGGTTTAGATGAATAGGCTGTAACAGAAGAAGCAATTTTTCCAAATTAACAGATTTAACTAGTTCCTGAAAAATTTTTATTTTTTCCTTTAGAATATGATGCAATTTTGATTTCTTAAGAAATAATGGGTCTATAAAGGGAAGAGCTTTGGGGTTAAGATTGTTATCTATGATGTGATTAAACCACATATTAACCCAAAGGGGGGAATCACAGCTGGGCGTTTAGTTTGTGATTAGCAATTTTAATTAGTCTATTAACATGTAGAATTCTATAGTAAATGCATAGGTCTGGTATGCCCAAACCCCCCTTATCTTTTGTAAGTGTAAGTCTTAGATAAGATACTCTGACTGCTTTTGGGTACCATAAAAATTTGCAAGTGCCTTGTGTATTTTTGAAATAAAAGTATTGGGAATGGATGAGATAGATGCCTGGAAAAAGTATAAAATCTTTGGGAGGATATTCATCTTGATATTGGATGCTTTGGAAAGCAAAGGGAGTTTGAGTTGTTGCCATCAGAACATATCTTGAGTTATAAACCAACAAGTGGAAGCACTCGAAAGTCAATAGTAATACCAAAAGAGATGCTGTAATTATGGAGACAGCAAGCACGAACTGAATAATGATAATTTCACTTTATTTTCCACGCAAACAAAAAAACTGCATGAACACCTTGAATACAACCATGCATTTTCGTCCACACAATTCAGACTTCATCAGATGAATTAATTAATTACCTTAATTACATTTATACACCTTTTAAAAAATATAGACCAATAAAATCCCTTAATTTCATTTCAAACCCTCAAATCATTCTTTCCATGGGCTCATAAATATTTATTACTACAATTACGTTCTACTCTTGTGGATTCATCATAGTTAAATACTGACTTAAATATTATTAAAATCATATTAATAAATAAGTTTTATTTCATTAAATACTTTAAAAAAACATCAGACTTGAATATTAATAAAATAGAGGACAAATCTTTTAAGGAATAAAGTGCTTATGAGTGCAATGCTTATATAATTCATTTCTTTACTAAAACAAAATGTGAGGGAACAGCACCATCTATTGTCGTAAAAGAATATTACATTAGTACTTTTTCTTTACATTTTTGTAGCCCTTATTTTTAATAGTGGCAAAATGGAAAAATAGTCATTTAGCCCTGGGAATTTTCCTGCTTCCAGGGTTACTTGCCACCATAATTCTTTACACTCTATTCTTTCTTCCCATGGGCCACCCCTAATGTCATTCTTAAACTGCTCCAATACTAAAAAGAAGAATTTATAACCTACACATACTTTAGAATGTTTAAATTATGCATTTGTTTCTTTTCCTTTGGATATATCATAAATATGTTCGTATATTCTTCTTTTTAGTGTTCTCTCCGTTTTCCCCACATAGAAAGCATTACATTTTCCATATAAAGCGAGATATAATAACCCCTTAGTATCACAATTATAATGTCCTTTGCTTCTTATCCACCTATTTCTACTTTCCAAAAATATATCCCCCTTATTAATAATAAACTCACACTGATTACACCTTCCACATTGGAAGGTGCCCAATTTCCTTTCACCCTTCCTACAGGAGTTATAATTATTGTTATTTTTGTTTTCTAAAATATTCCTTATACTTCTTGAGTTCTTGTAAACTACCTTTGGTATTATTTTAGGTACATTCTCCAAATCAGAAAGGGAAATAAATTTTTCCCACTCTTTCTGGAAAATCCCTCTTATATTGTAGTTAGTTGCATTAAATTCCAAAACTAGGGCCTGTTGATATTCACCTACATTTTCCATCTCTTTATACTCATTATCATTATGTATTACATCAATGGTGTTAACAGCCCCTTTAATAGGTTTAAATCTATTTTCTCTTCCCTTTTCCACTTCAATTCTAATAACATTAATAAATTCCTTGGGGTACCCCCTATCTAAAAACATTTTTTCAAGAAAATTACATTCTTTAATAAAGTCACTATCCAGGCTAGTCATTCTGCTACCGCTAACATATTGTCCCTTCACTATATTCCTTTTACAGTGTGCTGGGTGTGCACTATTGTAGTGAAGGAAAGAATTACAAAAAGTATGTTTTCTATGTATTCTAGTTTCCAATTTATTATTATTTGACTTATAAATTTCCAAATCCAGATATTGAAGAGCTTCATAGGATGTTTTATAGGTAATTTTTAAAAAAATAGTACTATTATTTATATATTCTATAAATTCCTCAAATTCTTTACTACTTCCTGTCTAAAATATAACTATATCGTCTAAAAATCTGCGATATAGCATCCAACAGGAACTAAACTTTGTATGTAAAATAAATGTTTCCTCCCACTTCGCCAAAATTATGTTTGCAAATGTAGGAGCACAGGCAGCTCCCATGGCTACACCCTGAATTTGTTGAAAGAATTCACCATTAAAAACTAAAAAATTATTCTGTAGAATCAAGTCCATGAGGCCTGTGCTCACTACCTTTTCCTTGTGGGATAAACTTTTGTCTTGAAAAATAGCCTCTTCAAACATTTTCATACCTATCTCATAAGGTATACATGAAAAGAGATCAATAATATCGATAGTAACAAATAATAAATGATCAGAATATAGCTCTGGTGAAATCTCTCAATAAATCCCAAGAGTCCTTAAGTATCACTTTATTATTAACCCAGATATGTTTGACTTTAGTATCCACATATTTAGCTAAAGGCAATGTTTTTGAACCATCAGCAGATACTATGGGTCTAAGTGGGGGGTCTTCAGAATTTTTATGGATTTTGGGTATTCCAAAGATAACAGGGATTTTAGGTTTCTCTACATTCAAATAGGCATACATTTTTTTATCAATCACACCTTCCTATAACATATCTTGTAATGCTATATCAATTTTATTATATGCCAAATACACTTCATTTTTAGAAACACAAACATACTTGTTTTCATCCCTTAATATGTGGTTCATTTTTCCCTCATAATGTATTATATCCATAATCACAATCCCCCCACCTTTATCTGGTTTCATAACACGTACTCTGGGATTGGCTGTCAATTCATCCAGAATTATTTTCTCATCTTTACTGAGATTAGCTTTATATTTAATTTTCTTATCCATGTTTCTCACTTCTTTTTCCAAAATAAGTTTGAAATTTCTTAATTGGGGGTGTATCGGGGGATTATATATAGATCTACGTACAAACCCCTTATGGTTGTAGGTTATATTGTTTGTAATATTTTTGGAAAATAACATTTCTAAGTTAATTTTTCTTAAAAACATCTTTATATCTAAAATAGTTCTAGTTAAGTCACCCTTAACATATGGAATATATTTAAGTCCCTTGCTCAGGAGACTAAAATGCTCCTTAGTCAATGGAATGTTACTGAAATTATATATAGAAAAAACATCATAGGTATTTCTAAAACCCTCTACCATTACTTCTTGTAGGGGGATTAATTGGCTAGAGACAGGGGTATATATACTTAATATCTCCCCCTCCCTCTTCTCCCCCCACTTGAAAATTTCCCCTCCCATTGTCCTGCCTGTTAGTAATGTTGCCCTCCCTAACTAATGGTGGGAAATCTAAATCATATTCATCATTTTTCCATGCATCAAACCTTTTTTCAACATAGTTATTATTTTTCACCCTTTTATTCAGTCCATAACCAGTCCTATTAGTAAAAGGTGGTTTAGGATAACTAACATTATTTTCGTATTCTTGTATATCTCTCTTTAGTTTATTCACTTTCCTATCAATTAAACCATTACACTTAATATGTATTTCATTTATTATCTTATAATATTTATCCTTTTCTTCATTTATACCAAAGATTAAATCTTCCTTAATATATTTGTCTAATTCATCAATTTCCTTCTGTAACAAATCCTGTATTCTAGTGTTCTCCTTAATAATTAATTTTAAAACATCTAATCCACAGTTGTTAAAAACTTCCAATAACTCTTTATGGAAGTCCGAGCCCACTTGTACATTATTAGGATATTTGTACACTCTAAGTCCCTTCCAGACAATATTCTTATTAATACATTCTAAAAGATATGCATTTTCTATACACAAGGTTCTATATTTCAACATTAGTTTGGAAATTTTGTCCATTTTAATAGAATAAGAATCAGTATTTGGAGGTCCTTGAGGAGCTCCAGTATCCATTTTAAAACAGTAATTTACTTTAAGCCATTCAGTAGTCTCTTTATATTGCTTGTCAAGTAAAGTACCTGAATTAGCCAAGTTCAAAATCGGTCGTTTGGATAAAGAAACAGTATGGGTACCATCCGTTGATTCAGCACCCAAAATATCAATGGTGTTGTTACACAAAATCCTTGGTGTGTCTTCTGGGTTAAAAGTTCCACCATTCGGTTCATTTGGGTCGCCGGCTTCAAAATTACTGCTAATAAGCTCCCTTTTCCTCTTATGCTTATGAATAGAAGACCTTTCGGTTCCGCTTCCTGTAGCTTCCAAAATATTAAGATTAGACCCCACCAAGGTATGGCACAACGGAGTGAGAAGATCTATAAGTTCAGTTAACTGGCCAATAAGCTTACGCGACTGGCCCAGTTCGTCCTGCCCCTTAACGTTCATCGGGGAAACTCTCTCCATAATCTCACCACAAAAGAAACTAATAAACCAACAAGTGGAAGCACTCGAAAGTCACTAGTAATACCAAAAGAAATGCTGTAATTACGGAGACAGCAAGCATGAACTGAATAATGATAATGTCACTTTATTCTCCATGCAAACAAAAAAACTACATGAACGCCTTGAATACAACCATGCGTTTTCGTCCACACAATTTAGACTTCATCAGATGAATTAATTAATTACCTTAATTACATTTATACACCTTTTAAAAAATATAGACCAATAAAATCCCTTAATTTCATTTCAAACCCACAAATCATTCTTTCCATGGGCTCATAAATATTTATTACTACAATTACATTCTACTCTTGTGGATTCATCATAGTTAAATACTGATTTTTAAAAATATTATTAAAATCATATTAATAAATAAGTTTTATTTCATTAAATACTTTAAAAAAACATCAGACTTGAATATTAATAAAATAGAGGACAAATATTTTAAGGAATAAAGTGCTTATGAGTGCAATGTTTATATAATTAATTTCTTTACTAAAACAAAATGTGAGGGAACAGCACCATCTATTGTCGTAAAAGAATATTACACTAGTACTTTTTCTTTACATTTTTGTAGCCCTTATTTTTAATAGTGGCAAAATGGAAAGATAGTCATTTAGCCCTGGGAATTTTCCTGCTTCCAGGGTTACTTGCCACCATAATTCTTTACACTCTATTCTTTCTTCCCATGGGCCACCCCTAAAGTCATTCTTAATCTGCTCCAATACTAAAAAGAAGAATTTATAACCTACACATACTCTAGAATGTTTAAATAATGCATTTGTTTCTTTTGCTTTGGATATATCATAAATATGTTCATATATTCTTCTTTTTAGTGTTCTCTCCGTTTTCCCCACATAGAAAGCATTACATTTTCCACATAAAGTTAGATATACTAACCCCTTAGTATCACAATTATAATGTCCTTTGCTTCTTATCCACCTATTTCTACTTTCCAAAAATATATCCCCCTTATTAATAATAAACTCACACTGATTACACCTTCCACATTGGAAGGTGCCCAATTTCCTTTCACCCTTCCTACAGGAGTTATAATTATTGTTATTTTTGTTTTCTAAAATATTCCTTATACTTCTTGAGTTCTTGCAAACTACCTTTGGTATTATTTTAGGTACATTCTCCAAATCAGAAAGGGAAATAAATTTTTCCCACTCTTTCTGGAAAACCCCTCTTATATTGTAGTTAGTTGCATTAAATTCCAAAACTAGGGCCTGTTGATATTCACCTACATTTCCCATCTCTTTATACTCATTATCATTATGTATTACATCAATGGTGTTAACAGCCCCTTTAATAGGTTTAAATCTATTTTCTCTTCCCTTTTCCACTTCAATTCTAATAACATTAATAAATTCCTTGGGGTACCCCCTATCTAAAAACATTTTTTCAAGAAAATTACATTCTTTAATAAAGTCACTATCCAGGCTAGTCATTCTGCTACCGCTAACATATTGTCCCTTCACTATATTCCTTTTACAGTGTGCTGGGTGTGCACTATTGTAGTGAAGGAAAGAATTACAAAAAGTATGTTTTCTATGTATTCTAGTTTCTAATTTATTATTATTTGACTTATAAATTTCCAAATCCAGATATTGAAGAGCTTCATAGGATGTTTTATAGGTAAATTTAAAAAAAATAGTACTATTATTTATATATTCTATAAATTCCTCAAATTCTTTACTACTTCCTGTCTAAAATATAACTATATCGTCTAAAAATCTGCGATATAGCATCCAACAGGAACTAAACTTTGCATGTAAAATAAATGTTTCCTCCCACTTCGCCAAAATTATGTTTGCAAATGTAGGAGCACAGGCAGCTCCCATGGCTACACCCTGAATTTGTTGAAAGAATTCTCCATTAAAAACTAAAAAATTATTCTGTAGAACCAAGTCCATGAGGCCTGTGCTCACTACCTTTTCCTTGTGGGATAAACTTTTGTCTTGAAAAATAGCCTCTTCAAACATTTTCATACCTCTCTCATAAGGTATACATGAAAAGAGATCAATAATATTGATAGTAACAAATAATAAATGATCAGAATATAGCTCTGGTGAAATCTCTCTTAATAAATCCCAAGAGTCCTTAAGTATCACTTTATTATTAACCCAGATATGTTTGACTTTAGTATCCACATATTTAGCTAAAGGCAATGTTTTTGAGCCATCAGGAGATATTATGGGTCTAAGTGGGGGGTCTTCAGAATTTTTATGGATTTTGGGTATTCCAAAGATAACAGGGATTTTAGGTTTCTCTACATTCAAATAGGCATACATTTTTTATCAATCACACCTTCGTATAACATATCTATATATATATTAACAGTTTAGATGAATAGGCTGTAACAGAAGAAGCGATTTTTCCAAATTAACAGATTTAACTAGTTCCTGAAAAATTTTTATTTTTACCTTTAGAATATGATACAATTTTGATTTCTTAAGAAATAGTGGGTCTATAAAGGGAAGAGCTTTGGGGTTAAGATTGTTATCTATGATGTGATTAAACCACATATTAACCCAAAGGGGGGAATCGCAGCTGGGCGTTTAGTTTGTGATTAGCAATTTTAATTAGTCTATTAACATGTAGAATTCTATAGTAAATGCATAGGTCTGGTATGCCCAAACCCCCCTTATCTTTTGTAAGTGTAAGTCTTAGATAAGATACTCTGACTGCTTTTGGGTACCATAAAAATTTGCAAGTGCCTTGTGTATTTTTGAAATAAAAGTATTGGGAATGGATGAGATAGATGCCTGGAAAAAGTATAAAATCTTTGGGAGGATATTCATCTTGATAATGGATGCTTTGGAAAGCAAAGGGAGTTTGAGTTGTTGCCATCAGAACATATCTTGAGTTATAAACGAAAAGCAAAATGGCTTACAGGTAAAACCCAGTATATAAAAAGAGAAGTATATGAGAGAAAACACTATACCGGGTACCACAATAACGTCTTTATTTAAACAAAGTAAATTTTTTACTTTTTACTTTGTTTAAATAAAGACGTTATTGTGTGGTACCTGGTATAGTGTTTTCTCTCATATATCTTGAGTTATATTTGACCATATCTTTGTTAAATTGGAATGTAGTACATTATGTGTGGCATGGTCATACCTAATTCCTGGATATTTAAAGGAATATACTGTGTGAAATGGAGAGTCTATAAAAATTTTTCTTTATGAGCTAAAAGATTAATTGGGAAGATACAAGATTTATCTTGATTAACCTTATAATCTGAAATGTGTGTGAAAGTATTAAGGGTTGCGATTATCTTCATAGTGTCTGTTATGGGGTTTTCAAAATAAAGGTTCAAGTCATCGGCAAATGCAGTCAGACATATATTGGTACGTAAAATTTTGGATATTGAATGGAACGTTTTCTGAAGCAAAAGTAGAAATAATGGTTCTAAGTAAAGATTGAAAACAAGGGGAGAGAGGGGGCATCCCTGATGGGTTCCATTAGAAATTTTTATTGGCGATGAATACTTCTTGTTGATATAAAGGCATGTATAGGCACTATTATATACAGTTTTAATAATATTAATAAAGTTTACGGGTATATCATAATGTTCTAATATGATGAATAGAAATTTCCAATTAACCTTGTCAAAAGCTTTGTAAGCATCAAGACTCATGGCATATCTTGGATTTTTGTCTTTCTTAGTAATGTTGATCATGGTCTCTAAGGTTAATGTGTTGTCCCATGTATGTCTATTGGACATGAAACTGGCTTAATCATTTGAAATAAGGGAGGGGATAACTTTTTTAAGCCTTTCAGCTAAAATAGAAGATAGGATTTTGATATCAATATTCATTAAAGAGATTGGCCTATAGTTGTTAATGTTTGATTTGTCCAGGTTATTTTTGGGGATTAGAATTGTCTTGGAGTGATTGATATAAAGGTCTGAAATCCCATTACTAGCAATAGAGTTAAATACTTTTAGTAAAATGGGAGCTAATGAGTCTTTAAATGATTTATAAAAGTCTGGGGTGTAATTATCAGGGCCTGGGGCTTTTCCTATTTTGAGCTTAACAATGGCATTTAATACTTCTGATTGGGCCAAAGAGGCTGATAGGATTCATTTTTGAGCTCCATTTAATTCAGTAAAAGTAATGGAATTAATATAATTTTCAATCTCTGAAGGAGGGGTTTGGTGATCATTACTAGAATATAAATTCGAGTATATTTGATGAAATAGGTTGATTATCTGGGAGTCTGATTTAAATATTTTACCTTGGTGACTAATAAAGGTTATTCTAGGAGACGATTGTTTGTTTTCAATCAATCTAGCTAAAGCTTTAGAGGGGGCTTGTGTCCATTCATTGAATTTAGCGATAAAATTTAATTCTTGCCAGGAGTAATTGTACTGATGTAAGTTAAATAGATCCTTTTGTTTATTTATCATAACATTTTCCAACTCCAATGAATGATTTTCTTGGAGTTTATCTAAATCCCTAATTTCTGATATGAGACCATATTCTTTTTCATTTTTTTCTTTTTGAGAAATGTAGATTTCTGAATGAATATGCCTCCAAGGATAGATTTACAAGCCACCCACTGAATGTCATATGGGATGCTTGAGTTTCTGGGATCGTTTGCATACTCTCGAAAGGCAGATACAATTTCTTCTTTTACACCTTGGTTGAGTAAGATGTTATTGTTAAGGGAGCATTTAAAACCATTACTATGGGAAGATAAATATTAATTAAAATTTATCAACAAGGTGATTTTAGAGTAATCAGAAAATAATCTTGGTTCAACCATAAATTTTGTTTGCCAGTTTATTAGTATTTCAGATATTAAAAAAGTCTAATCTTGACCAGGAGTTATGGCACCTTGAAAAGTATGTATAGTTGTTGGTATTCTGTGTGACTTCTTTAAAAGATATAGGGTCAATTAGATTAAAGTCTGAGATTAGATCTAGCATAGCAAGAGATGCTTGCAAGTTGTAGGGTTTGAATTTATTAGAACGGTCATTATTGGGATTAATAACAGCGTTCCAATCCCCCACCATAATCAAGTAGTGATTTGTAAATTTTAATAATAGGTTATAACTATTCAAAATGAATTGCTGTTGTCCTGAACAAGGACCATATATGCTTAAAAATAGAATTGGATTGTTAATTGGTGGGATTAGACATGTAAAGTAGCACCATCTACCTTGATTATCTACACCTCTGTCTATTATAATAGGTTTAAATGAATTTTTGATAATGATTGCCACCCCTCTGGAGTTAGAGCTGCTACCTGCTGATATAATGTCTTTTATCCATTTCCTACTTTTTTCTTTGGTCCAATCATTATCTACTGTATGAGTTTCTTGAATGTATGAAATATCTGCTTCTGCTTTTAATATGAAGTGCATTAAAATATTTCTTTTATTTTTGTCCTGGAGACCTCTAACATTCCATGATATTATTTTGCAACTATTGATAATGTTTATACTGAATTATGAATTTAGAGAGAATGTGTAAATAATACGTAAAATAGGGAAAATAATTGTGTGGTTCATATTTCAATGAAAAGATGGGACTTTGTGTAGATTTAGTTGAAAAAGCAGCACTAAGCTCTCTCAAGCCTGACCATGTGCCTACCCACCTAGCCCTTTTATTTGAGAGAGATAAAAGTGAATAAATATGACTAGAATTTTTACTGAGGAATTTGAGAAGTACCCAAAGAAAACATAAGAATATTTAAAACCTATGTACATCATTAATACAATTCCAACTGTCGTCATTAAGTACCCTGCTTTACATATCCACTCAGCTCTTCCCTTAAAGTAGCTGCCAAATATGAAGGGGGTATCAACAAAGGTAGTAATGTATGAAGGATAGATAAAAGATTTAATCTAAGTAGTGTAGTCCACATTAACCAAAACAAAAGTGGATATAAATATAATTTGTTAACCAAGAGAGCACAGAATAAATGAGGTTTGCTGATTACCACCTTTTGTTCAAAATTTAGTAAAAACTGGCAGAAGGCTTTATCTAACCCATTCCTATATGAAAAAGAGATTCTATCATAGGTTAACTCGGGAGCCTGCAAACGTCTTTATACAAGTAAGTACATGTTAAACCTTTTAAAATCATTACATGTAACTTTATTTCCTGTAACTTAACTTTGTCAACCATATAAAAGTATAGAAGGAAAATATTATTTACTATGTGAAGACTCAAAGGATCATGTAAAAGGTAATTATAAAACATCCAATTTGGGAATTAAACAAGTAATGATTTATCATCTTGTTTGACAGAAAGTCATCTTCTGAATTAACGTAGAAGCAATTTAAACAGAAAAATTTCACAGAGGAGTAGAACCAAATCTTATTATATGAATCAAGCTAATTAGCAGATCAATGCATACAAATCACATATAGTATCATTCTATAGTCATTTAAATAAGAGAAACTAATACTGAATATCTTACAAAACATTAAAATAGTGATGATTTAACAACTGCTTTTTATGTCCAAAATTAATCAGCACATTCCTAATACAACAGTTATGCCCTAAAGCTTGTCATCACCAAATCAAGCTTCCAAAATAACATTGAAAAAAAGTTAGGAATTCTGTCTGTTCAGACGATTTTTTGTTCCATTCCGTTTTCTTTTCCATCTTATCGACAATGAGGAAAACACAGGCTATGTCAGGTTTCAAATAATCAAGTACATATGACTACTTCTTTTGTAAAGATATAAACGGTTTTGAATATAACATTTCAAGGATATCGCTCACCAATATAAGTACTCAAATTCAATTTACCTCAAGAACAAGCAGGACTATTTACACCAATGTAGTTTCCAGACCTTTAAAGTTAACTACTAATAATAGCCAGTGATTTAAAAGAATATGATTAGTAACATCTTTGTTAAAGCTAACCCAAACCATAAGATCATGCCACATATGAAACGAGCAAGAATATCCCTTTCTGTAGTGGGTACATAATATTGCCATATAATGCTCATGGTACACCCACATAGAATTTAACTGTAGCCATAAGCATGAATTGTAACATATGTTAAAGGTTAACTTCTTTAGACCAGGAAATTGGTTATCCTATCTCTGTAGGACATATTAATGCATACTGCTTTGCCAGAACAATCAAAACTTATGAGGTAAAGTTAGCAACCAGAATCTGAATCAGAGCAGTAACAGTATCTTATACCATGGAACTTAAAAGAAAATGCTTTGATGACTTTTAAGGATGAATGGATGACATGCAGTATATCAAAATAGATGGCAAAAGGTACAAATCTAGCTAATAAAATCATAAGAGGTTAAACGAAAAACAGAATGTGTCTGCATGAATAATACATAATTTGTCTTCAAAGCACATATTTTTCTAAACACATCTCCTTCAAGAGACAAATTTTTGTCTCAATCATATGCAAAGTGATATGAATAATAAAATACAGGTTCCAAGGTTGCATCTAGCTTAAAACAGAATATCATTAAAAGGGGTTAATATTCTGTACATCTGGATCAAGGCTTTTATATAATTTTTATAAAAAGATGAATGTCCATGCATTTCACTGTGTACAACAGTAACTTCCAAGTCCCTATATCTCCATTTTTTTGATATTTGACAAATAACAGCATTTGGGGAAAACATTAGCTGAATGTTCATGGTGAAGGGTAGATTGGATTGATCAAAAGCTAAACACTAATGTGATCGCAAGATAGATATATACGATCATATTGCGAGTATCTGGCATGCTACAGGTTTTGAATATGTGGTGAAAAAGCTACAAAAAATGAATTTCCCTCAGGCTTCACATTATATTGAGGGTAAAGCGGTTAAATAAATAATTTTAGCTGGCAGATTTCACAGCTGTGGCTATCCGGTGCAAACTAAATAACAGCTTTCCTTATCAGGACTTAACGCTAATACCATAGCCTTGAAACTATACACAGGAACATCACAGGAACACTCTGCGTTAGATGGAGCTACAGGAAATAACTGGGAAATCATTGGCACAGAGAGGATATTGTACTTCATAAAATTCTGCCGGTGGCACGAAAACTGCCACCCTGTGCACCATATCTTTGCACAGACAGTACCACAGGCTAGAAATTTTATATCTTTTTCGTAACAAGCCTTAATACAATAAAATATAAAAACGGAAGGTATTAAATTAGGCTGGAAACATTTAAATGGAACCAGAAAGTATACTATATGTATGTAAACCAACCTGTAGAATTTTTGAAATGTTTATTTTCTTGTAGTTTCTGATTTTATTCAAATGGAGATTTACCGGAGCACTTGTTAAAGACCTATTTAGCTTCTTTAGATGAGGACATTGTGTATTTAATTTCTTTGTGGTAGAAAGATAACTTGTTTGGAAAACGCTTCTGGAATCTGATGTTACACTTGATAAGGTCTGTACAAAAAGGAGAAAGTTTATGGCATTTCTCTTTTATTTCTTGAGGGAAGTCTTAAGAGATAGAAATATTGTATGTATTCCAAGTGAAGTGCTTTTGTTTTTTATAAGTAAATAAAATGTTTTGTACATCTTGGAAGTTGAGTAATTTAGCATAAATGGGTCTTGGAGATGTAGAGTCTTGCTTCTTATATAACGCACAGTGTGCTCTTTCAACTATGCAGTCAGCCTGTAACTCACTTGTCTGAATTAGTGAACTAAATATTTGTTTTAAAGTGGGGATTAGCTGATTTTGTTCAATTTTTTTCAGGCAGACCTCTGATGACCAGGTTATTTCTTCTACTTCTTGCCTCCAAATCTAGTAATTTGGCTTGGATGTCAGAGATTGTTTTGTCTTTAACTTGTATTTCGGATTTCAACTGCACAATTTCCAGTTCGTTAGACTTTGATCTTTCTTCCACCAAGTCCAATCTTTCTGCAATTTTGTTGATTGTGCCCCCAAAAGAGTTTAGTTGTTCTGAGAAGCTTTGAAGTGTATTTTGCAACAGGAGAGCGCTTTTCAGGTCATCCATGTAAATGGTGCTCTCAGCCCTCTGTTTAGTGCCATCTTTTATTTGGTCTTGTTGCTGCTTAACTGTTCTCTGTCTTTTAGTGTTTATTTCCTTTTCAGGAGATGCTATTGCTGACAATTTTGTTTTAGATGTTTGAATATCCATGCCTTCTATTTCCTTAGGCATTTTACTACCACAGACTTTTTAGATTTATATTGTGAATGCTGACTGTTATCCAAGGTGCTGAAGCCCCCAGGCCTCTAAAATCAACGTGTAGAATGAAATTGCAAGCTGATAAAGAATAAAGCTGTTTAAAACTGCTACTTATGAGGTTTTGTGTACTCAAAGGATAAATCTTCAGTGTTTAGATGCTCCACTGTTCAACTTGAAACTTTTATCAAGCAAAAGTTATGTAAATAGGATAGATTGAGAAAGTTGTAACAGAGCTCTGTGGAGAGGGTGCTATTCAAACGACCACCATCTTGGAATCATCGGAATTTTATACCATAATACGGTCGATTACTGAAAAATTAACGGAAGATTTTTTTTTATTTGTTTTGAATCTACTACAAAACTTTCCAAGATTTATTTATGATACCTTAAAGGTATCAGTTTTCTGGATGTAACAATATACAAAGGTATACCATTTGCCATTGATATGAAACTAATACATTTCAGTGTATATTTGCATTTTACCTACTACAGCCAATTTTGGCAAAGAAAAATTTTAGTTAAAGGACAGATAATTAGATTGTCAGCATTAGATGGCAACATATTTAAAGAGCAGCTCAGTAAATTAAAATAAATGTTTACTTAAAGAGACGTCTTCACTTTTGGTGTCGTAACTGGCAAATGAGATTACTAAGAGAAGACCCTGAAAGTTTTGACCACTGTTGCACATTAATAACAATGTTACTGATTCCCCAAATATTTTTTTAAACATAGATTTTTTTTGAAAGTAATGGTAGTTCCCAGTTTACATACTAATGTTTAAACTATGGTTGTAAAAATAATTAAAAAAATGGAAGAGCATCACATGCTTTGATACAAGCACAAGATCAATTGGGTGAGTTTCCAAATTTTATATTGAAAGGGGGTCCAAACAGTAAGGCAATGTTTGACAGAGGGCATGCCAAAAATATAATGATGCTAATAAGTGACCAAATAGAATATGACCAAATATGGAGCATATAAATATTGTAAATACATTGATGGAGGACCTTATGTTAGTGTGCCTAATCATTCCAGAACTATATCTTATCCTGATTTATGTAACTGTAAGAGTTAAGTCATTGTTTATTTGGTAAGTCACCTCTCCTCTGAGACATTTTACATCAATAAAACAGACAGATGGTATGATCAGAAAATACATGGACATCTTTATGACATTAAGTAAACACATAATAATAACACCTTATATATAGTCATTTCCTCAAGTGTGTTAATTTTAATATATATATTTTTTGCATTGGATAAGGCTAATAGATCACCAATGGGGTAGAAGTTGGGAAAATACTTTGTGATATGATGCTAGCTTAAATTGTTTACACACATGTGTGTGTGTGTGTGTGTGTGTGTGTGTGTGTGTGTGTGTGTATATATATATATATATATATATATATATATATATATATATATATATATATATAGTTTTATTTATTTATTACATTTGTTGGTCGGTATGTCCGACTGGGCCAGAGGCCCATTTTCAGAGGAGACCCGGGGAGAAAAGCTCCACAGTAATATATACAACAAACAAAAATGTAGTAACAGCAAACATTAGTACAATAGAATTATTTACAGCATTAAGAGACAGTACAATACAAGGTCCTGTACATATTGAAAACCCAGGGAGAAAAAACTCCACAGTAGTACAACACAATGAAGTAGCAGTAAATATGATACAATCAGTAGTACTGAATAATTACTGTTGCAGTAACAGCTAGTGGCAGAAGATACAATACAATGTAGGTTTATTATCAAATGTTCGAATGACCCAACAACTCTGTTCAGAATATCGAATTTGCAAAACCACTTCCTGCACACTAATTAGTTAAGAATGTTGAAGTGCATGTATTGAAAGCCCCCCTGCACCCTCACACCTCCTCCAAATTATATACTTCAACTCCAAGATCGTACTACAGTGGGGAAAAAGGTAATTTCCCACTTCCCACTGTAGCTTGATCTCTTCTCAAATTGTTGACTACATATGTGTGAATGTACAGTGGCATTTGCTGCACTGAACACTTGTAGTAGTGAAGGTCGGCAACATGGGAGGCAGCCTAATGACTTTCGACATTTCCGTGTTCACCAAACTTTCATTCTACATTCTGATAGTAAACCAGTCTATACACACACACACACACACACACACACACACACACACACACATATATATATATATATATATATATATATATATATATATATATATACATATGTAGATATATAATGTACCAAACTGTTGTTTTTTAATGATTCCGATGCAATCTGATTCTGTGTGAAAGATGAAAGCATTTAAGCTGATGAATTAAATAGTTTTTAAAAGTAATTTATGTTGGGTGATTTGGTTGTGTTGAATTTCTGTATTTGGTCCTTGATGCTACCAGCTCATATTTTGCTTTTGCCTGGTCATTAGTCCCTACTTGCACAACATCATACATTGGCACCTCCTCTTTGGTAATCGCCTTTGTGCCTATTCCCACACATACCTTTCAACTTCTTTGTTCAATAATTCTAGTCAAAGAAAAAGATAACAGAGGACAAAGCCTGAAAATCAAGGACAGTTTTTAAATATCACCATACTACACCCAAAAAGTTAATAGAACAACAGTTTTATGTACGTCTGACATCCTCAGTGATTTAGCAGAAAAGTAAAGTTTTTATGCGGGACAGGGTGAGAATATGAGACAAAATCAGGGATATTCTACAAAATTCTGGACAGCTGAGTGATATGTTTCCACATCTTATTAAGTCTAAAACATAAGCTCAGAATCATTGTGGCCCGGGCTCTTCATTGTCAAGATCTTTAATGACTTTACAGATTGAGGTTTTTCAATTACCAAACCCTTTTCTCTTTTGTCATGTTGGTTCTTCTCTCCTGTCTCACGTTCTGGTCACAGTCCACACTCCCGTCAACTGAACCCTTTTGCTCTCTAGCTGTATCATGCCTGCCCTCTTGATTGTCCTTAAGATCTGCCTTCCTTCTTATGCTGTACCTGATCGCCATTCTTTCTCTTTAGAACTGCTGTCAACCGTTTCTTCCCTCTCCCCACCCCCCCTCCTTGCACTGCTTTTTGTTCCTCTGGTTCTGCTCAGTCTTCTCTTTGTGTGGTTCCTTCCTCTCCTATGTGACCAAGTGTTATTTTCCCATCATATACTCCTGTAATAAATATTTCCTCCCTACCCTGACGTGAAACATCCTAGTGATGGAGCTGCTTTTACACCAGATCCCCTATCCTTTGTAAGCTATGTTTCTCTGTCTCCTGCCTTTATATTGCTCCTGCCCTCCTTAAAGTCATCATGCAACCACTGGAAATATAAAGCAGTTGCATCACAAAATCATTTACACAGTACCAATACCCTCTTTCATATTGCACTCATCTTCTCAAGAAAGGCAAAGCCAGTTGGTCTCAGAGTAAATGTATAGGTAGTCATCAGTCATCTCGGTTTAATTTGAAGGATGCTAGGGTCTCACTTTGTTTAATTTTTCAAGGGGGATGTGTTATAGAGGTGGGGTGGGCATGGGATAATAAAAAAAATCTCTTGCATGCGTTTTATTTATATGCTGGCAGAGATTTAAATCCCTAGTTCTGGTATTAGTGGAGATAACTGACTTGCAAAGGAAGAGGAAATTAAGGTAGGACTGAGTACCTAATGTGGCGGAATACAGGCACAGATCACACCACAAGAGCCTATAAGAAACTGAATAAAGAAATACCACTTTAAGCCTTTTCTAGTAGATCAGAGACTTTAGACTAACAATATTCTTAGTTAGGAACCTTTGGGGCCTTTCCAGTTGCTTAACATGTCTTGAAATGGAAATCTTGAATGGGGCATTGCATAAAAACGTATGATAACTTCTTTTTACCTGGATGATCTGCCTTTAGATATTAGCTGTACTAAACAAAAAGATTTTCTAATGGCTGATGCTAGATGGTGACTGAAGAGGAAGGAATTAAAACCCAGGTTCCAAAATCCCTGACTACATTATATTTTTAGAGTGGAGTAATGGCTGCACTGTACATTAAGGGAAATAACTGTTTACCAAATGTGAGAACATTATTCTCTTCACATTTAATTTTAGACCTTTTTCTGTAGAACACTTAATTACAAGGGTCAGTTCCTTCTGTAATGAGTGAGTGTAACAGGGAAATTTGATAATTTCAAGTTTTCACTCATCTGGAAATTACTTAAAAAAGGTAATTATTCTTGATCCAGAGTTCAGAGAAGTAGGTGTTGAAAAGGTCATGTCCCAGTACTGAGCCCAGGAACACACTACTACTTACTAGGAAGTGACTCCCAACTTAACTATGTCAGTTTTATTTTTCAGTCACTTGGCCCTCTATGTCACCATGGATGGATCCACTTTTAAGGTTCATAGGTTCATAGTTCGGTACTAGGCTATCTGCCTGAGGACATTTATAAGCCTAGCCAGAGTGTGTCGCCTTTCGCCACCCCATTGATTAATTAACTGATCCTCTGTCAAGCAAAGCCAATGAAGTGATTCCAGGGGTGTATTTTCTGTTACCCATCCACTCGTCAAGGTTTCTCTTGAAGAGTGTTAGTGAGGGGCTCTGCCTAATGTAGTTTGGAATTTTGTTCCAAAGCATGGGGAGGCTCTGGGACAGGAATCTATCCCTCCAGCATGTTCTATTTTTTGTTGTGACAAGGTTTAGCTCACTAGAGCGCATGGTTCGCAGTGACTTGGATTTCTTTAGGGGGAGCATGTCCATCAATTCTCAGTTGGACATGGCTTTGTAAGTCAGGCATAGATCACCTCTGAGTAAGCGATATGCCGCTGAGTACAGCCAGAGTTGTTTCAGTCTGGCTGCATAGGACATATGTTTGAGGCCAGTAATCCTCTTGGTGAGGTACATTTGTGGTCTTTCCAGCTGCTGGAAGTGTCTTGTGAGGTACATGCCAAATGGGGCATTGTACTCTATGATGGGTCTGATGAGTGACGAGTAGAGGGGCACAATAACCTCTTTATTTCTAGATGTGAACCCTTTAGTAATTAGATGGGCCACATAGAAGGATTTCCTAACTACTTTGACAATATGATTGCCAAAGGAGAGATTACTATCTACCTGGGTCCCTAGATCTCTTATTACCTCTTCTGCATTAAGGAGGCTGCCACCTATGTGGTAATTCGTAGGTGTTTTGTTTTTCCCAAACGGGATGACTATGCATTTTTTGGCATTTAGCTTGAGGCCATGACTTTGACACCAGGTGCCCGTCTCAGTAAGGCCCTTTTGGAGGATGTCCATGTCAGCTGGAGAGTCAATTATGGCTCCTAGTTTGCAGTCATCAGCGAACTTGGTTAGCCATAGTCCTCTTGAGTTTGCCTGTACTTCTGAGAAGTATATGCCAAACAGTAGGGGTCCCAGGACTGAGCCTTGCGGGACACCACTTGTGACTGGTTTAGATTCAGACCTGGAGCCCACTATTCTTTCCGTGTGAGTTCTGTCTAGAAGCCAGTTGGCAACCCATCTCGTGACGTAGAGGTTTATGTTCAGTCTGGTGAGTTTTTCTGTAATACCCAAGTGGGGAATGGTGTTGAAAGCCTTGGCGAGGTCAAGGTAGGCTGTGTAAACTACCTTTCCCTTGTCTATGGCCTTGGTGACTGTCTCAAAGAAGTCAACCAGGTTTAGTAGGCATGATCTGCCCTTAACAAAGCCGAACTGGGTCGGGTCAAGTGTTTGGAGGTTCCCAATGTCTTTGTTAATGAGTTCCATGATGATGTGCTCCATAGCCTTGCAGACCAGGCTAGTCAGGCTTATGGGGCGATAGTTACCAGGGTCAGTTGTGGCCCCACCTTTATGGAGTGGAATAACCGTTGCTGTGCGCCATTCTATGGGCACATAGCCTGAGGAGAGATTGAGATTGAACAGCGTGTTTAGGTGGGGGGTTAGTTCGTTCTGTAGTTCGTGCAAGATGCAGCCTGGGACACCATCTGGCCCCATTGACACTGTGTTTTTGACTTTTGACAGGGCTGTTTTCACCTGTGCGTCTGTGATTTCTGGGACACTACACTTTTCTGATATTGTTGTGGGCCCTTTTGGGGGTGAGAGCGGGGTGAAGTTTGCACTGAATCTATCTGCCCAGATGTTGGCAATATCAGTAGGTTCAGTATATTTTGTGCTATTTTGCACTAGTTCAGTGCATATCTGCGAGTTGCCACTTAGATTCTTAACACAGCTAAAGAAGGCTTTGTGGTTATCTTTTGAATCCTTGGCTATTTTTCTTTCGAAGTTAGCCTTGGATGACTTTATGAGGGACCTTAGTTTCTTACTGATACTGATCAGGGAAGTCTTTCCTTCTTGGGATTTGATTTTTTTCTGAACTAGTTTCCTCCTTCTATTGTATAGCCTGTTTATGGCAGGGGTCCACCAGACTGGTTTCCTTCTCTTAGAGGAGTGAGTCTTGGTTTTGCTAGGGATGGCACGATCCATGCATCCTTGTAAGTGCTCATAGAGTGCATTTGTAAAGGTTTCTGCATCATGGGCAGCATTATCCTTTAGTGTGAGGGCTGTGAAACTTACCGCCTCTGTCTTAAGTAAGGTGAAGTTTGCTTTAGAAAAGTTTTTTACTGTGGTTTCCTTAGTTGGGGGTGGTGGTGGGGTGTGGACATCCACAGTAATTAGTTTATGGTCTGATCTAACCAGTGACGGGTTGACCTCTGGTGTGGAACACCTGTTGCCCATGTTGGTGATGACCAGGTCCAATATGTTTTCACCTCTTGTAGGGAAGTTTACCAGCTGATCCAGGGCATTTGAGTTGATGAATTCCAGGAAGCACTGACCTGGGAGTTTGTACTCGAGTAGTTTTCCTAGTTAATGGTAGGGAAATTGAAATTGCCCAATATCAGGGTGTTTGGTAGGACCTTCATGTTCTTCAGTGTCTCCAGAAAGATGGAGTGGTGGTTCTGGGCCATGGAGTGTGATCTGTAGCAGGCCACAATTTGCATTGCAGATTTGTCCGATGTTAGTTGATGAATATGGATACACCCCTCCTTTTGTGTTTCGGTCCGTGTTCTGTGGCTGAAACGTGTGGTATGAGTTGTAGCCCGGTAGTGCTGGGGTGCTCTCTGGAGCCTTGATCCAGGTTTCAGTTACTGCACAGATGTTGACATTCTCCATACTGAGAAGTGCTTCGAGCGAGTGCATTTTGAGATTTAAACTCCTGGCATTGAGTAGCATAACCCTCAGTTTTTTGTTAATTGTGTTGTTTACGGAGGTGGGTTTGACTTTTGAGCCTTGCCTAAAAAAGGCACTATGGGGGCAGCAAGAGCCTTGGCCAATATTCAAAAGCCTAGGGGTGACAGGTGCAAGCAGTCTCTTGTGAAGCAACGTGGCTTGTCGAGCATGTCATCCCAGGCTGACAGACACTGGATCCCCTTTGAATGACACCAGAAGCTTAGCCAGTTGTTGAAATTGATCATTTTTTCTTTATACTGAGGTTTCATTCTTGGTGAGGGCAGGATGCTACTCAGGGTCAGGGTCATACCAGCCTGAACTACATGATCAGAGAGCTCTTTCATGTCTTTTTTCATGTAGTCCAGGAGGTACGTCTCAGGTCATTCACACCAACATGAACAATGACAGAGTCATATTTGTACTTGTTCTGGAGTGACCTGAGTGCTTGTGTTATGTGGCGGATTTTGGCTCCAGCCAGGCAGCTAACAGTAACCTTCTGCTTGTCCAGCCTAGTGAGTGGGATGTCAGTGTGCCTGACTATAGAGTCACCTATTACTAGTGTGTTAGGTATGTTATTTCGCCTTAAGGGCTGTGATTGTGCAGCACACTGATTTTGTGTTTTATGTGTTGTCTGGTTTGTGACAGGAGGTGCAGGTTGTTTGAGTGTCTGCTTTGGAGGTCTCTGATGCTTTTGCAGGTTTTTATTTAGAGCCTCCAAGTATGATTTTGTGTATTTATGTGTATTTATTGCCAGTGCTGGTTTAGTAGGTCTATGTGTGGCTGGAAGTGTGGTGCAACCTTCTCCTCTTGACTGTCTATTCCAGTCTTGGGTGGAGACAGCTTAAGCCTCCATTTTGGCTGTATAATTGCATCTCTCGCATATGTTAGTGTTTTGTGGTAAGAGGAGGAGAGGGTTGTCTGTGTACATGAGGCAGTTGTAACATTGCCTCAGGATACTCAGATTCACCAGCTGGACTAGAGAGTACACCTGAAATTGCCTTTTGGTCATGCCTGAATAGTAGGGTGAGTTGCTTAGTCGCTTGGTTGGTGAGGGGTGAATAAAGAGCCTTGTCCTGCTGGGCAATCAAGTGTCAGGGTATATTAATGCTTGCTATTAGGTCTAAGCAAGTGCTGGGCTGTAGGATGCTTTTTGAGTGCTTAGGTTGAGAGTAGACTAGTTTCAAGGGAAAAACTGAAGATGAGACTTGGTGGAGCCAGGAATAATTTAACCGTAGCTAACCGGCACTGCCTGGCACGCAAAACCGTGCAAATGTGGTTTTTAAAGCAGGGACATGAAAGAAATAGAAATGAACCCAAAATGACCAATAAACTACTAACTTTGGGCTGGAACCACTCCTCCAGGGACAGATAGGCTGCTCAAAGCTCCCATCTCTCACAGGTGAACAGAGAAACTTCCTTCTATCCAAGTAAGGTATGGGCAACTCAGAAACTTGTAACACAGCCCTGAATTCAGCACTAGCCTGAAAAGTGGACTATACTAGCTTAGAAAGATGGGAAACAAGGAATATTTTTGTTTTTTTTTGAAAAGATAAGGCAAAAACAGTAAAAAAATACACTTAAAACAGCTTTAAATGACTACAAACGATCAGAAAAGTCTATTGCACTTTAGTGTATAGCCTACAACCAGGGTTGCCAGACATCCCTATTTGGGCGGGACTGTCCCGGGATCAGCAGCCTGATCCCGAGTCCTGCACTGCCGGTTTAAATCCCGGGCAGCCTCTGCTTTGTTTTTTTTTTTTTTTTTTTGATTGGCCCGTATACCGGCATACGGGCCAATCAAAAATCACTAAACACGGAGCTTCTTGTGTTTAATGCGGAACATCACAGTTCCACATTAAACAGAAGTAGCTCCGTGTTTAATGATTTTTGATTGGCCCTTATACTGGTATACGGGCCAATCAAAAAATCGCAAAACAGAGCTACTGCTGCTTAATGCAGAAATGCGATGTTTGGCATTAAACAGAAGTAGCTCCATGTTTATTTATTTTTGATTGGCCCGGGCCAATCAAAAAAAAAAAATAAACACAGAGCTACTTTTGTTTAATGTGGAACTCTGATGTTCCGCATTAAAGACCTAGCAAGGAAGACTTTTTTTTTTTTTTTTTTTTTTTGTTAGTCTTCACTTGCTGTGAAAGACTTTTTTTGTCCCTACATGGCCAGTTGGAAATCTGGCAACCCTGCCTACAACAGTTAAACAAATTGTTTAAACAAAAAATTACTTTTTAAAAGTGCAGGCAGTCAAATAAGTACAATATGTGAAAAAAAACAAGCTTTTAAATCACAATAAATGCTGGAAAATCAGCGTTTAGGCGGAAAACATTTAAGTACAGCAAGAAAGTACAAAAAACTGATACTTAATCACTCCAAAGTCTCTCTTCTAAGCTACAAGGCTTGTATCAGTTTAAAACTTTCTAGTGCTTCCCAGTTGGTAAGTTACAAGAAAGATGGGAAACAAGCACAAATGTGGTCTTTTAAACCAGAAAGTTGAAAGAGATGGACAAACTGTCCAAATGGTCAATAAACTACGATTTCTGGGCCAAGAACCACTCCGCTTGTGGTAGACAGGATACCTAGTGCTTACCACTCTCACTGATAAGCTAGAAGGCTTTCCTCCAACACAGAAAGGCTTGGGGGCTCAGAAGCTTACCAACAGTCCTGGATACAGCAACTCTGTAACTGGACTAGGCTAGTTACAGGAAAGGTGGGAAACAAGCGCAAGTGCGGCTTTTAAACCAGAAAGTTAAAAGAGATGGAAAAAAACTGCCCAAATGGCCAATAGCTACAATTTCTGGATCAGGAACCACTCCTCTTGTGGTAGATAGGCTACCTAATACTTACCACTCCCACTGATAAGCTAGAAGGCTTCCCTCCAACACAGAAAGGCTTGGGGGGGCTCAGAAGCTTACAAAGAGTCCTGGATACAGCAAATCTGACCTGGACCAGACTAGTTACAAGAAAGGCGGGAAACAAGTGCAAATGCAGGCGTTTAAACCAGCAAGTTGAAAGAGATGGAAAAATGCCCAAACGGCCAATAAACTACAATTTCTGTGCCAAAACTCATTCTTCCCATGGAGGACAGGCTACCTAGTGCTTACTACTCCCACTGATAAGCTAGAAGGCTTCCCTCCAACACAGAAGGGCTTGGGGGGGCTAGGAAGCTTACTAACAATCCTGGTTACAGCAATTCTGTAACTGGACTAGGCTAGTTATAGGAAAGGCGGGAAACAGGCACAAGTGCGGCTTTCAAACCAGAATGTTGAAAGGGATGGAAAAAAAACTGCTCAAACAGCCAATAGCTATAATTTCTGGGCCAGGGACAACTCCTCTTGTGGTAGATAGGCTACCTAATGCTTACTGCTCCCACTGATAAGCTAGAAGGCTTCCCTCCAACACGGAAAGGCTTGGGGGGGGGCTTAGAAGCTTACAAAGAGTTCTGGATACAGCAAATCTGTACCTGGACTAGACTAGTAACAGGAAAGGCAGGAAACAAGCGCAAACACAGGCTTTTAAATCAGAAGATTGAAAGAGATGGAAAAGCTCTGCAAATGGACAAAAAAAGTATAATTTCTGGGCCAGAAACCACTCCTCCTGCAGTAGATAGGTTACCTAGTGCTTACCACTCCCATAATCTAGAAGGTTTCTCTCCAACACAGAAGGGTTTGGGGGGCTCAGAAGCTTACCAACAGTCCTGGGTATAGCAAATCTGTACCTGGACTACACTAGTTACAGGAAAGGCGGGGACCAAATGCAAACTCAGGCTTTTAAACTAGAAAGTAGAAAGAGATGGAAAAACTGCCCAAACGGCCAATGAACTACAATTTCAGGGCCAAAACCCACTCTTCCTGTGGTAGATAGGCTACCTAGTGCTTACCACTCCCACTGATAAGCTAGAAGGCTTCCCTCCAACATAAAAAGGCTTGGGGGACTCAGAAGCTTACCAACAGTCCTGGATACAGCAAGTCTGTATCTGGACTAGACTAGTTACAGGAAAGGCAGGAAACAAGCTTAGAATTTTTTTTTTTAACAGAAAAGCAGCTAAAATAGCAGTAAATACAATTCAAATTGCAGTGCAGGCTAGCACACTTGAGTGTGTATCAATATTACAGCAAATACAGTTTAAATAAATGCAATTAAATTAACAAATGACTAAAAAACAAGTGCAGAAGGCAGTAAATTAGAAGGCTACTAACAAGCAGTAATAAGTGCAGAGTAAGAGCGACTGAACAGATAACAGCACGCAGAACAGCAACTAATCCAGTTACAGTATGAGCAGCTGAATAAAAAAAATATATATATATATAAATATATATAATTTATTTATTTATTTTGAGGGAGGGAACAGAGCAGAATTAAGAGGCTACAGGGGTTGTCCTTCCCAAATGCTCTCTTTGTATACAGTAGGAGTGCCTGAAATCAGAATATGATCTCACTGCACTCAGTTGAGTGAACAAATGAGATGGGCCCAGAAGGAGTATCCAAATACAAATCTACAAGAGGGGCAGGCAATTTCAAAGCCACCAACATTAACACCAAAACAAGAACAGGGAGAGTGGGTGGGGAACTAACTGTAGAGAGACAGCCACAACTTCAGTTGAGTTAATATTCAGTGAGAAACACAAATAAATAACTTAAATGCAGTACTACATGAAAAAGAGCAGATAAAAGTGTACTTAAATTCACTTATGCATCCAGTTGACTTCAGGTAGATCTTAGCCGGCTAAAGCTCAGATATTAAGCAGAAAGAACCCAAAATGTAACACTCATATAAGGCAAGACAGAATATCAGTAATGAGGTGAAACTACCCCCCACTGCTATCAATGGCCACACAAAAATTCTAACAAGTACTCTGTAGAGACACAGCCACAACTTCAGTTGAGTTAATATTCAGTGAGAAACACAAATAAATAAATTAAATGCAGTACTATATGAAAAAGAGCAGATAAAAGTGTACTTAAATTCACTTATACGTACTTAGCTTATTTACAATGCCAGCTTATGGTGTAGACTTGAATACTTTAGCCAGATCCATATAAGTCTGTGAACAAAATGCCTGCTGCCTGCAGCCTGCAGCCTGTGTGATCTTCTCAAACAAGTTAATAAAACAGAGTAAGCAGGATCCCATCTTGAAAAAGACAACCTGATTCGGGTCTAGATGAGGATTTTGTTGTCAGTTTATAAAGTCAGACATCATATTTCCACAGCTTCACAAATCAGACTACTCAGGCTAATTGTTTTTTAGATCATCTGGTAGAACTATCCTTCTGTAGGTCACTAAACTTTTTTTGGGGGGGTTAATCCTGTAGCTAAGTTCAGATTAAAAAGTTCAACGAGTGGCTCCACAAGAACATTGCTGCACTATTAGGCATCCTTTCAAATTATTATGCCCACGCAAGGGGTCTTCTGGGTTTTAAAGAGCAAGTTAAGTACATGTTCCTTTATCATACTGGGAAATGTAAGACATTTGGGAATTTGTGGAATCAAAATAGTTGTAATAGGGGTTACAACTGCACTACATTTGTCTGCTAGTATGTTCACTTTATCTGAGTGGGTGGTGCCATCGTGAATAAGTTCAGAACACTGCCAGGTGTTATTTCTTATTTTCCAGATGTAACTGAAGAAGGACTTAAAATTAGTCTTGGCTGCTGAACATAAATTAAGTTTACAATTTACCTTACTAGCTCTGATAGCAACTTTTAATTCCTTACTAATATTCCTAATACAATCTTTAATTATGAGGAATTTTAGAGCTCTTGTATGATTTAAGAAGGTTTGATATCTTATTATACAGTTTACTTAGGATCATGGGATCATAGGAGGTTACTAGGCTATTGGCCCTGAGGCCCTTAGAAGTCTAGCCAAGAGTTTAGCCCATATTTAGACAAGTCAGCACCCAAAGCCCCTGTCCAGCAGGGACACAGGTGGAATCCCAGGGATGTATTTTCTATTTCCCATCCAGTTATCCAGGTTGCACTTAAAAAGGGACAATGAGGTACTCTGCTTGACGTGGAGTGAAAATCTATTCCACAGATGGGGGAGTCTCTGGGACACAAATCTGTCCCACCAGCAAGATCTATTGATATCACAGACCAGGTTGAGGTCACATGTATGGGTTACTTGAGTGGATCTTGATTTGTGGATATGCAGCAGTCTCATCAAGGCGGATTCTGGGATTGCTTTATATGCCAAAGAGAGGTCACCCCTGAGGAGTCTGTATGAAACTGAGTAGAGGGATAGGGCTTTTAGCCTATCTGAGTAGGGCAGATGTTTGAGGCCATGGATTCTCCTGGTGAGGAACCTCTGTGGTCTTTCCAACTGCTGCATGTGCTTTGTGAGGTACATGCCGAAGGGGGCATTGTACTCAATAATTGGCCTTATAAGGGAAGAATACAGGGATGTTATGACCTCTTTGTCCCTGGATAAGATACCCTTACTTATGAGGTGGGCCATGTAGAAGGCTTTCTGTACAATGGAAGCAACATGGTGGACAAAAGTCAGGTTGCTGTCAACCTGGGTGCCCAAATCCCTCACTACTGATTGTGTACTTAGAATATTGTTATTAATGTGATAATATATGGGGATGTCACTTTCCCCAAAGGGGATGATGATGCATTATTTGGCATTCAGCTTGAGGCCATGTTTCTGGCACCAGTCATTTGTTTGGGTGAGACCCTCTTGGAGGACGTCCACATCACTTGGGGAACTGATGACTGCACCTAGCTTGCAGTCATCTGCAAACGTGGTCAGCCATAGTCCACTGGTTTTGGCCTGCACCTCAGAGAAGTATACCCTGAATAACAGAGGCTCCAAGACCGATTCCTGGGGTACATGGCTCATT
Organism: Protopterus annectens; assembly: GCF_019279795.1. Classification (NCBI taxonomy): domain Eukaryota; kingdom Metazoa; phylum Chordata; order Ceratodontiformes; family Protopteridae; genus Protopterus; species Protopterus annectens. The sequence continues at coordinate 267,870,763 of NC_056733.1, forward strand.
ACGGGTTGACGGCTTGAGGTGGGTTCCCCTATTTTTATTAGGCGGGTTCTATCAGTGAGCCAGTTTGCTACCCACTAGTAATATATGGACTGATGCCTAGTTGAGAGATGCCTAGTTGAGAGAATTTATCTACTATGCCCGAGTGGAGAATAGTGTTGAAGGCTTTGGCCAGGTCAAAGTAGGCAGTGTGCATCATCTTCCCCTCATCCATGGCTTTGGTGACTGTCTCAAAGAAGTCAACCAGATTTAACAGACATGACCTCCCATTGACAAAGCCAAACTGTGTGGGGTCGAGTGCTTGGAGGTTGTCAATGTCCCTGCTAATGAGGTCCATGATAAGCCATTCCATGGCTTTGCAGATCAGGCTAGTTAGGCTGATGGGTCTATAATTTCCCAGATCAGTGGACGCTCCACACTTGTGTAAAGGTATGACACTGGCTGTCCTCCACTCAGCTGGGACAAAGCTGGTACTCAGGCGTTGGTTGAATAGGGTGCCTAATGGTGCAGCAAGTTCATGCCTGAGTTCATGTAGGATGCAGCCAGGGATGTTATTGGGTCCCATGGAGGCTGTATTTTTTGCCTCTGAAAAGAGGGCAGTGATGACCAGTTCCCTAGAGATAGTGGGTGGGGGCAGATATTGGGGATGTCCTGATTTACTGATGGAGGGGACAGAGGGGAGAAGTTTTCTCTGAATCTCTCAGCCAGTAGATTGGCTATATCTACAGCATTTGTGTATGTGGTGTCCTTGACCACCAGATCTGAACAGATATGGGTGCTCCCTTTGAGATTTCAGACAAATGTGAAGAAGGCCTTATGATTGTCTCTAGTAGAAGTGGCCAATTTGGTCTCAAAGTTGGCTTTAGAGGATTTCACTAGTGCTCTTATTTGCTTGTTCAGGCTAAGGATAGATTGCTTCCAACTGGGCACCTGCTCCTTCTTGGTCTTGGACAGTAATTTTTTCCTTTTGTTATATAGTTTATTTATTGCAGATGTCCACCAGACACTTTACTCTTCCTTACGGAGGATGATTTTGTCCTGTCGGGTATTCCTGATTCACTGCATCTATATAAATGCTCGGATAGTATTTTGGTGTAGATCTGGACATTGTTGCCAGTTCCTATAGTGGGGGAGGGGCTGTGAAGCTGTTTATACCATCCCTGAGGAGGCAGTAATTAGTTTTGGAGAAGTTTTTTTGTTTGACCCTAGCTAGAGGGGGCAGGGTCAGGGGAGATGGTGACTTTGAAAGTGACTGCTTTATGGTCAGATCTTACCAGGGAGGATGATACTGTAGGGGTGCTGCAGTGGTTACTAATGTTGGTTAATACTAAGTCCAAGATATTACCACCTCTTATGGAGGTCAAAAGAAACGGATGGTGCCAATGAAACTATTAACCAAAAAATTGGTATCGACTACCTGTTCCAAGACATTCGCATTGATAAAATTGAGGAATCTCTGGGCATTTGTGTTCTGGCATGAGTAGTTTTTCCAATCTATGGTTGGGTAATTAAAGTCACCCATGATCAGGGTAAAGGGTTGAATCTTGATAGATTTGAAGAGGTGCCAATAGGTGGAGTGGGAATCTTGAGTCAAATTTGGGGGCCTGTAGCAAGTTATAATTTGAATAGGGGTTTTGTCAATGGTTAACTGCACCAGGATTGCCTCCTTTGTGTCATACTGTTTGACCAACCCAGAAGTGTGTCTTTAATATATATTGAAACTCCACCTCCTTTGGCTTTGCTGCCCACAGTTTGGGGTTTGAATGTGTGATAGGATGAGTAACCAGGTAAGACTGGGGTGCTCTCCACAGCTTTGAACCAGGTTTCTGTGACTGCACAAATGTCAGCATCTACCAGGGTTAAGAATGCTTGCAATGAGTGCAGTTTCATGTTTAGACTCCTAGCGTTTAGCAGCATGACCTTTAATTTGCATTTTTTTAAATGTTTATGTTGGTAGTATTGACCTCATGACCTTTCCTAAAAAAAGGCACTATGGGGGAGGCAAAGGCCTTTGCCAGAAGCCTAAAGCCCAAGTGAGACAGATGCAGGCCATTTCTAGCAAAGCATTGTAGTCTGTCAGTCATATCTTCCCAGGCTGTCAGGTACTGGATCCACGTGTAATGACACCCAAAACTAAGCCAATTGTTAAAGTCAATCATTTTCAGTTTATATTGAGGCATCACTCTGGGTGATGGTCAAATGCTGCTTAAGGCTAGGACATACCTGTCTGGGACACATATTCAGTGAGCTCAATTATGTCTCTCTTCATATAGTCTAGGGAGGTACGCCTCAAGTCGTTCACACCAACATGGACTATGACAGAGTCATAACAGTACCTGTTGTTGAGAGACTTGAGTGCATGTGTGATATGGCAGATTCTGACACCTGACAAACAACTAACTGTGACTTTCTCCTTATCCACACTGGTGAGAGGCACATCTGTTTGTCACAATGGAATCTCCTGTGACTAATATGTTGGATGTATGTTTAAGCCTTAGTGGCTGTGAGACACAGGTGCATGGACTATGCATGTTATGTGGTGTGGATGGTTGTGGAGTTCTCATGTGTTTTTGTCTCTGAGGTCTCCTTTGTTTGGGTTGTTTTAGTTGAGGACCTCTGCATATGTTAAGCTGGTGGACTACCAGAGTGATTTGTTCTTAAATATCTCATTCTGTTTAGCTCTAGTAGGGGTGACTGGGTCTAGGCACTACTCTCTAGGGGAAGAGAACTCCTCTGTATCAATAGCAGCTGTGTCGGTGTGGTGTCTGGTGATATTACAAGGGAATTTTGGTAGCTCATTATAGAGTATGAAGAGGTTTGTCCATGTGAAATTCCTGAATTAAGAATCTCTGACAGCAAAGGTTTTACAGATTTTGAAAGCAAAGGTTATAAGTTTATGGTCAGGATTAACAGAACTGAAATAGGTGGTGTAGGCAGTGGCAATATTAGTTAGGATCAGGCCAAGAATATTAATGACTTCTTGTTGGTATTAACTATATTTTCTGTGGAGATTTTATTTAAGTCTATGAATCTCTGGACATACCTGATTTTGGATATATAAATGCTCCACTATGTTGAGGGGTAATTGAAATCTGGATAAGCAGAACTTACTGAAGAATCACACTAAACACTTGCTGAATTACTTTAATTTGAAGCGCTTTTCGTCTTGCTCTATAGCAAGACTTCTTCAGATAACAAATGCTCACAATAAAATTAATTATATACAGATTAAATGAATCATGTGATCAACTTAAGACCAATAAAACCAAACACACAACCCTCCCCTACAATAAATTCTGACATTTAACTCTTCAGATTCTTACTAGAAAGGTACAGTCTTGATATAAATATAAAATCCTTTCTAAATAAGTGCATTTAAAGCTATCTTAATCTTTATATACATTAAAACACAAATACATACATATATTGATATTAGTTGGACAAAGTCCAGCATTATCTACTTAGACTTTTCAATTTTAGAATACAAAAAATAGAGCACATTTCATTCAAGCCAGGATAATGATATACATGAGTGCGAAATTGCCACAGAAGTTCTAATCTTTTCAATAGTAGTGTTTCAGGGCCACCCCTGCCATCTGGTATAATACAGTCTATTGTTCTAAATGTAAAGCAATGTTGGGGATGTTCATTAATATGCCTTGCTTGGGCATTGTCCAACTTTAATTTATTAATACCATAAAGATGTTCATAGACCCGCTCCCTTAGTCTTCCCTCCGTTTTGCCTATATAGAAGTCTGGACAATTTTGGCATAAGGCTGCATATACCACTAACTTAGATTGGCAATCTAGTTTACATTTTGTCCTATATCATTGCCCCCTGATGGCAAAATTCTGTCCTGTATCAATATGTTTGCAGTAATTACACATGAGGCATTTAAACATTCCTGCACTATGTGTGAAATAAACTGGTTTCCTCTCCAAAATACTTTTTAAGTTAGGTCCTCGTTTAAAAGTAACTTGAGGACATTCTTGCAACTTCTGTCTCACCATACTATCATTTTGAATAATATCCCAGTTTTTAATCAAGATGGAATAAATTTCTTGGGCATTCACACTATACATGGTAACCATATGATGTTGTCTGTGATTTATTTAGGGCTTCAGTTATATTCCTATTCGATGGGTCCAATGTTTTCTTATGAGATAGAATGGGTTGGTAAAATCCAGTGATTCTTTTATGTTGGACCTCCCATATCACCTCTGCCACTAGGTTTTGGGGGGTATCCTCTTTTAGAAAACATGTCTCCCAAGAACTTACATTCATGATCAAAGTCTACATCCATTGAAATCATGCATGCTGCCCTAACAAATTGACCCTTAATTACTGATTTTTTCTGGTGAAGTGCGTGACAACTACTAAAGTGCAAGAATGAATCGGACTAGGTTTCTTTCCTAAAGATCGTGGCTGTAAAACATTTGTTAATCCTATCTTTGCTTAGATCCACATCTAAGGAAGTTATCCTATCAGCATCAAATTTATAAATAAATGCCAAAAACTGACTGGTGGAGTTAAAGTAAGTTACCAGTGTTTCTGCTTTAAGTTCATCACCTTTAAATAAAATAAATATGTCATCCAAAAATCTGGTATAATGGCATATTTTTTCTTTGATTCTAGCTATGTTGAAGATATATTCCTGCTCCCAGTAGCCATAACTAGGTTGGTGAAGCTGGGCCCACAAGGGGAGCCCATAGCCACGCCGATTTTTTGTAGGAAATATCTATTATTAAAGGTGATGAAATTGTTAGACAAAATTAAGTCTAATAGTTCTTCCAAAAGGCTCACCTCAGAACTTGAAGCTCCCTTATTACGTAATAAGAAGCTTATCCACTCAATTTATTTTATATAGGAGAAAGCAAAATGAAATATAAAGTAAGAATACAGGAACATATAAGAGATATAACGAATGGTAACATAGAAAATAATGTTGCAACGCATTTCAAAACAGTTCATAATGCTGATCATTCTTTGTTAAAAGCTTCTGTTTTAGAGCAAGTTTTTATGAAAACTGGTGAAATATGTGATATTAAGGACAAACTTCTTTGTAAAGAATCTGTTTATATTTTAAAGTTCGATACTATGGTACCTATAGGCTTAAATTTAGAGGTTAATTGGAAACAATTACTATGTAATTGAATAATTAATCGATGAATAGTGTCATATAAAGTTTGTGTAAAGCTGTGTGTTTTGCATTACTCCTGGAAGGCTGTAAGCCGAGGCGCTAGAGTTTTGAGTTTTTTTATTAAACCTGTGTTTGTGCTGTGGCCAGTTGTGGATTTCTTCTTGCTGCTTTTCTTCAAGTTGTCACACACTAGATTTTTGGGTGGACCATGGCCACTGATCCATCCTGCAATTTTCCAAGGGTTTTAAGGGAAGATTCTAAAGCAATGCAGACTACATCTGAGAGAACCCAGACTACCCTGGACAATTATGTTCCTCAAAGTGTATCTTCTAACAATGGACATTCCAATACAAATGTAAGTGGAAGCTTTACAAATTATATGGAGAAGTTGATGGGGGAGAGAGACATGAAGATTGGTAATCCATTTTCTACTACTGGTTTTGGCAATCTTTGTTTACCTGTGGACAGTCTGGATTTATGTGACACCCTGGAGAAGTTGATGCTGGCAGAAACTAAGGCACATTTAAACATTCTGGGTTTATAGCATTATTTAGAATTGAAAATAACCCCTAGAGGTTTACAGGCATTTAAAAGTCCTACTACCCCCTTTGATTTAACTAATGATGCTGACAAAACCTTTTGTGACCACTGGTTGGCAGCAGCACACCGCTGTGCAAGTGAATGGGTCTTTGCTCTCATTGAGAAAGACATGCTGAAGCAAGCAAACTTAAAGGAAGATATAAAGCGTACTTTTTCCAACCTGCCTCCCTTGCTTGTTCCCTCTCAGGTTGATTTGGTGTTACAGGACTTGAATGGCAAGCTTAAGGAACTAGAATCTCTCTTGATTGAGAGGAAGAGAAGTAAAATCAAGAGGGATTCTTGATTATGAGAATAAGTGTGCTTTTCTTTGGAAAACTAATGAAAGAAGGGACAAGAAAATTTTTCATTCAAGTGGGGGTTTAAAACGTTCACACTCAGTAACTTTTGCTTCTTCTGATGGATTAACAAGTGGGTGTCACAGTGATGAATCTACATAGCCACCTCTTTCCAATGCCCAGTGTCCGGAAGCCATGCAAACTTTTCGTAGACAGGGGCATGACCAGAGTGACAACAGAACAGAAAAAGGAATAAGAACTTTCAGGGACAGAATGTTTATACTAGATCGGACTATAGACCTCATTTTATACGAGGTAGATGGAACTGAAAAATTTACCAGTAAGTTTGGATAATGTGTCTTTTAATTCTGTTTAGTCAGTTTGTCAAGTTGCAATTTAAATGGCAATGAGTGCCATATTTTACAATTTGGTTTAAAGTTTGTACCTACAGTTATTCCTCACCTTCACATGTTAAAACAAGATGTTTTTTTCCTGGTTAGGAAGCTGCATTTAAAGTATTTTTTTAATAGGAAAGACAATGCAAGGATTACTGAAGTTTCTGACCATGCTGACTCATGAAAGTTTTATTTCTTGTATGTCAGATTTTGATGTTAATGCTTATTGTTTGTTAGATACACATGCTATTTCTACTAAAAGTGCATTTATTCCCCCTTATATTAATGAGACAATAAAACAGTTTTCTGCCATGCTTAACTATCATATAATACAACTGTTTGATAGTTTTGATAAACACAAAGATGTTACATATAATTTGAGTAGGGCTGAATGGAAGTCACTTGATTTAAGTCAAAGAAAAGATATTATAATTAAGCTCTCTGATAAAGGGAACAAAATAGTTATTTTACATTATACACAATATGTCAACATGTGCTATGAACATCTATGGAATGAGGATGTTTATACAAAGTGTCACATTGTTGACTATAATAATGCAATGACACAATATAAGGTGTTATTAGAGAAGGGGCTCAGACTAGGTTATTTGACCCAAGGGGATGTTGATAGAAAGTTTGATGTGGGTGGGTGTAAATAACCTGCCTTTTATTGATTGCCTAAATTTCATAAAAGTTTGCAGAACCCTCCTGGTTATCCTATTGTTAGTGCCCATAGATATTTTTTGACCAATATAGGCTTACTTATACATGAATATTTAAAGTCTCATGTTATGAAGTTACAGTCTTGTATAAAATACTCTTGATTTCTTGGACAAAATACACAACAATAATTGTAGTAGTGATATGTACTATGTGAAAAGTTTATACACTAGTATTAGCCATCAGGATAGCATTAAAGCCTTGAATTATTTTTGGGCAATTCTCCCCTGTCCTGTTACATAATAGAACTTACACAATTTTGTTTATTAAATAATTTTTTGTCTTTGATGGATGTGTATACCACCAGTTGCAGGCTACCGCCGTGGGGGCATCTTTTGCGCTTGAATATTTGTATAATCTTGAGTTTCTGAAAAATAATGTTATTGCCTATTACAGATACATAGATGATTTAATTTTTGTTTGTAAAGGTGGTAGACATAATGTTATGAATTTTCGGATGGATTTAGAACAAAATGTTTATGGTGTGAAATTTGATGACATACAGTGTACACTGGTAGCATGGTTCATTTCCTTGATTTAGTTCTAGAGGGTATTAATGATGTGGGCATTAAGACATCAGTACATAGGAAATTTGCAGATAATTTCCATTTTTTGCATGGGGCTAGTTTTCACCCCCAACATTTGCTGGAAGCCCTACCCTATGGGGAGTTTCTTCGAATGCACAGAATTTGTAGTGATTGGGGGGATTTTGTAAGAGAGAGTGTAGGTACTTTTTACATGTTTATTAACAGGGGTTATAACTACAATGTGGTTAAGAAGTCTTTACAAAGAGTTGCAGCATTTAGACTGGGGTTAAATCAGTGTCAAAATGTCATGCATGGAGAAAGGAATAATATTGAATCTTGCAAAAATCATATATATTTTGTTTCAGTGTATAATAGTCTGAGCAATAAGATCAATAAAATATTACATAGCTGTTGGAAATTTTTACTTCAGGACATGGAATTAGAGAGAAAAATAGCAAATAGTCTTTGTATTTCCGACAAAAAAGGAAAAAGTTTGAAGGATTTTTTGGTTTCTAGCTATTTCTCTATGCCTAATGAGATACTGCACATAATTCCTGCCATGAGGGGCACTTGCCCTTGTGGTGGTTGCTCTATATGTTTCTGTGTTACAAATTTTAAGAACATAAATGGTATTAAGTTTTCTCCTGGTGACAGCTTTTCATGTAACAGTGAAGGGATAATATATGCTCTCAGCTGCCCTTGTAATTTATTTTATATAGGAGAAAGCAAAAGGAAATTTAAAGTGCGAATACACCATGCAGCAGCACAGACTCTACATGGTGACCTAAAGGGGGAAGAGTTGTACAGACCAACCACTTTGTGCATTTACTGTTGTGTGCAGTATCCTCAAGATAGGAGAACACAGATCAGAGACTGTGCGCTGTGGCAGGGCTAGTCACTCGACAGTGTAAATTATAGCTCTAGGTGATTTGGTCATGTTGACTAATGTCGCCAAAAAATGGGCATGGCTAGTTACCGGTGATAAGTGAATTGAGGACCCAGCCTACTCTGACCCACGCCAGGGACCCTTGCTAATGGTGGTAGGGGTATATGTGCCCCTAATGGCTAGTGTGTGCCCGCCATAATGCACAGCAGCCCTGGGACAATAAGCTACTGGCTGGCTGGTGTCTTGTTGCCCAGCCTGGATTACCTGGGATAGCTCTGTTGAGCGAAAGCTGGAAGTAAAACCAACCAACCTGCCAAACATGAACTGCGAATTGCTATGCTTAATGTAGGTTCACTGACAGGATGCAGCTTGGAAGTGGATGACATGATGATATGGAGGAGGTTGGGCATCCTATGTATCCAATAGATTAGATGGAAGGGCAGTGCAGCAAAGTCATTTGGCTTGGGATCCAGACTCTACTACTCAGGTGGGGAATAGGCTAGAAATGGTGTAGGAATTGTGGTGAGAGAGAGGCTTCAGAAGGCAGTGAGGGATATCATCATTATTAATGACAGACTCATGGCAATCAGACTCCAGTGTAATGATAGGGCAGTATTCATAATCTCAGCCTATGCACCACAGCAGGGTTGTGATAGTGAGGAAAAATAACGCATTCAGACAGCAGTTGCAGGACCTACTAGATAAAGCAGGACAACATGAATTGGTGTTGAAAATGAGTGACTTGAATGCACATATCAGGACAGACAGAACAGGATATGAGGACTGCCTTGGTCCACATGGGTGGGGCAACAGGAATAAAGAAGGAGAAGCCATTCTAGACTTCTGTCTGGCAAATGGCTTGATAGAGGCTAACAATTGGTTCAGAAAGAGACACAGTCACAAGATCACATACAAGAATAGCCAACATGCAACTCAAGTAGACTTCCTCGTGGTAAGGAAAAGGCACTGGGGTAGAATCCATGATTGCAAAGCCATCCCCAGCGAAACAGCTGGCCCACAGCATAAACCACTAGTTGCTAAGATCAGCTGCAAGCAGTGGTCAGAGAAGGCTCTAAGGTCAAGAGAGACCAGGATGAAGACCTGGAGGTTGATTGGAGAGAAAGTACAGCAGTTCAAGGAATTACTCAGGGCTCTAGCACTCCAAGAAGAGGAGGAAATAGGTGGAGTTGAAGAAGAGTGGCAGCACCTAAAACAGCATGTGTTAGGATTACAGAAAAGATATGTGGCCAAGCCAGGTATGGAAATGAGGTACATAAGGAAAGCTGGTGGTGGAATGCAGAAGTCCAGGAAGTCATCAAAAGAAAAAAGGAGTGCAGGAAGAAGTGGGAGATAGAAAAGACTGACCAGGCTAGGAAGGACTACTGGTTGGCTAACAAAGAAGTTGAGAAAGAAGTTGCAATAGCAAAGAATAGGACATCAAAGGCACTGTACCAACTTCTGGAAAGTGCTTCAGTAAGTGGTACAAAGAAACTATATCAGGTTGCAAGGCAAAGACAGAAAGATAAAAAGGACAGTCAGACACTCTTCATAAGGGATGCCAGCAACAACCTGCTCAGCAGTCCACAGGACATCAAACGCAGATGGAAAGAGTATTTCCAATAGCTTCTGAATGAAGAAAACTCCACAGAAGATGTACTGCCCCTGAAACAGCCTACAACGAGAGAAGAAGAGGAGCCCACCCTAGAAGAAGTAAGAACAGCACTAAGGAAGATGAAGCCAGGGAAAGCAGCAGGCTCACATGAGGTCACAGCAGATATGATAAAGATGCTGGGTGAGATAGAGTAGAAATGTCTCCTGACAGTGCTAATAGCAGTGTGGAGAGAAAGGCGTATCTCAGATGACTGCAGAACAAGCATACTCATGCCAGTGTACAAGAACAAAGGGGACATCCCAACTGTGGGCAGTACAGGACAGACAGAACAGGATATGAGGAGGCATCAAACTCCTATCACATTGCATGAAAGTTCTGGAGAGGGTGATTGATAAACGGATATGCAGCATAGTAGAATGTAAGATGGGAGATTAACAGCTTGGATTCAGATCAGGATGCAGTACAATTGACCCGATGTTTGCATTGACACAGCTACTTCAGAAGAAGCTAGAGATGAGGAGAGAGTCCAACTGAGCATTCGTAGACATGGAGAAAGCATATGACAAGGTTCCAAGAAAGCTGATCTGGGCAGTACTGTGGTGGTTTAAAGTCCCAGAAACATTAGTAGAATTAGTGCAGGCCATGTACAAGGACCCAGTGACTCAAGTAGAAACAGTGTTCAGCCTCACAGTGGGGTTCCCAGTGGGAATGGGTGTACACCAGGGTTCAGCTCTGAGCCCACTGCTCTTCATACTGGTGATGGACTACATTAGCAAACAAGTTGGAGGGGACAGATCAACAAAGCTGCTGTATGTAGACAATGCAGCAGTACAAGCAGACTCTGAGCTAGAACTATAGCAAAGGATAGGAGAATGTAATGCAAATCTGAAGGCACATGGGATGAACCTTAACCACAGATAAGATGGTGGTAATGACAGCAAATTGGGATATCAGAAGAAGTTGAGAATAGAGATAGAAGGGAAGATAGTGGAACAGGTAAACATCTTCATATATCTGGGAGGTGTGGTTGAGGGGAAGAGAAGTCTGAATGAAGAGGTCAAAGCTAGAATTAGAGTGGCTGCAGCCAACTGGCATAGAGTATAACGTGTAGTGTATGACAGAAGAATGCCAAAGAAGCTGAAAAGTAAGGTGTACAAGACAGTGGTGCAACCAGTACTGCCGTATGGTACAGAAACCTGGGCAGTAAAAGCAGAACAGTTGAAGAAGCTAGAGATGATGGAAATGAAGTGCCTGAGAAAGGTGATAGGATGCACACTGTGGGACAGATGAAGAAATGAGGACATAAGAGCAGAAGCCAAAGTAGCTCCAATTGCAGAAAAGATCAAAGAGAACAGATTATGGTGGTTTGAGCACATGTGTAGAAAAACAGAAGACAATCTGGTGAGGAAGGTTTGGGACAGACAGGAAGAAGGTAAAAGGAAGTGAAGACATCCAGCAAAGAGGTGGATGGACTGTGTGAAAGAAGATCTGTGACAGTCAAGCATGAGTGTTGAAGGCAGGAATGTGGCACTGAATCAAGAGAGTTGGCGACAGCACGATACCCCGACCCCAAGTAGAAAAAATGGGAAAAGGGGGGATGATGATGATGATGATGATGTTACTTGCCCGATAATCTTCTTCTATGGGTAGCAGTGATTAGATCAATTGCACTTAAGCTGGGTATTAATCCTTCAGCTATTCCCTTCCTTTACAAATCAGCTCATCAACACAGTACATTACTGTCTTTAATTCGACATCAGAACTTGTGTACTAAAACATCTGACCAAAATGTAGGTCTTATGCCAAAGTTTAATAACTGTCAACCTACAGGTGATAATCTATATATCTGCATTAACAATCATCCATTAACTATAAAGGATATCCCCCATGCTACAAAATAAAGTAGCTTTACATATTCTGATCAAACATACTATGCAGTCAACTTTGGATCTAGCCACAGTGTGGAAAGCAAAACCATATTCAAATTCAAACTGCATTCATTTACATTCCAGCAATGCTCTAGACAAAGTTAAACTGCATATGTAGTAAGTGCTGTTTGATGAATCTCAATGTAAATTTCAATCTCATTTATCTATAATTCAGTAGTTCTTTCACTACTTTCAAACTGCTGGTCAAATCTACTATGTATCCATGTTTTGAAAACTGAATGGAGCAGGTCTGGTCAAGAACACAAGATCTGTGCAAGGATCAATGCTAAGGAGGGGTGCCTGATTTTGTTTAAGCTAAAGAGGGCATGACAGTTGGCCATTTATGGCAGACTAGCTCACCTTTAGCAACCTTTGGTGAAATACAGGTACATAAGCATCCACTCCTGGATGGTAAAGAATGCTTTCAAGTCAAGCTTCTACAAGACAAGTATAATATTCTTAAATCTCAGTTACCAATCTGGGTTTTTAGTGATCTACATGGGTGGAGGATCAAGCAACACGTGTTCAGATCTCACTTTGTTTTCACTAAAAAAAGTTTGCAAAGGAAGGAGGGTTTTAATTTTACACTAGCATGGTTGCGAACTCAATTAACAGAACTGTGCAGAACCGTGACTGTTGTGGATAAGGCTGGTTTGGGGTTGTTTCATCCATGGCAGGTGGGTTGGGCGAGTATGTTCTTTCTTTCTGAGGAGGGTTTACTTTGACTGTAGCATTATTCTGTTGTTTTTTTTATATGCTACCCCTTGGGTTTCTTCAGTGCGTCTCGGCAGATCAGACTATCAAGTTTTCAGTGCATCAGGGGTAGATCAGACTATCAATTTGCTGTTACTGTTTCTGACTACAAGTCAAAAAAAAGGAAGGATTTCTTTCTCTTTCAAGTAGGGTGCCTTGCTCAGTGTTTGTAACTGCACCTAAGATATTCTCTAGAGAGTTTTTATTTGTTTTGTTCATTTTCTTAGAGCTGCATACTTTTCCTACCATTGCTAATTTCTCCTCAGATGGGATGCAGGACATAAGAAGATGGGAAACCCAGTGTCAGAGGAGGTTGGTGCAACAGCCACCTTACTGGAGGAACTGGCTGTGACCACAGGTAATGCGAGTGCCGTACAGTTTATTGAGGAAGAATAATGTTTAGGGCAGGCTGCAGGTGAGCATGTGGAAGGTTTCTGGAGGCTTCATCTGAAGGGGTAGAGTTAAATTATTTTATCTGTTTTTCAGACATATCAAGGTCTGGTAGCAGTACAGAGGTCTGAGGCTATTGATACAAACCTGTCTTTTCCATATGTCCCAGTGATCAGTCAGGAGAGCACTGTTATCAAAGCTGGTTCTAACTCTATCTCCCTTAACCTGGGGTCAGCCATCATATCACACATTCCAGCAGCATTAAAATATAAGGTTTTTAAAGGTGATTATGTAGATTTCTTTTATACAGTGGACAGTGAAGGGGGTTCAAAGATGTTTGGATTCACATGTAATGGAAAGTAAGCACCTGATGCCTACATTGGCAAGGCAGGAAAGAAGCAACTAAGTAAATCTCAGACTTGGAATTGGGTTTGTAATAACTGGGTGTCTGTTTTCATATGTTTTATAGCCATAAATGTGGAGAAGAAGCCCAACCAGACTCTCCCACCTTCATCCTATTTTAGCTCCATCAAACAGGGTCAGTGTTTTAGAGGTGGCGTATCTTGGTTGTGGTATGACCAAAAGTTTAGAGAGCTAAAAAACACTGACCCATCTCGCAAGTAGGAGGATGACATGTAGACTCTTGCTTTAGGGTTATGGTAGATAAGGTCAGATGTTTTTGGGTGCAGGGAGTGTTGAAGAAACTCTAACAGATTTAAAGGTTGCTGGGCTACAGCAATGGGTTATGCACCTGACCTTCCTACTGCTTTATGAACATGTGTTCACTGTGGAGCAGAGGACACCACACCTTAAGGTAATGGGCTAAGGAAGGCCACACGCTGGACCATAGGCCTCCTCTGTCTGAATCTGAGTCCTCAGATGTTAAGCCAGATAGTGCTGCAGGAAATTATTCTTCCTTTTGGGGGTTTGGGGAGGCAGGAAGTCCTTCTGGCTCTCTCAATGGAGATAAGCAATTGGCATTTTCAGTGAAAGTAGCAGTATTGGTGGATATTTTAGCAGGCTACTCCAACATCTTAGTGAAGCAGGAGCTCATTACGGAATTTACTGTTGCTTTTTCCTTAAATGTGAGTTTCTTTCCCCAAAGTCAGAGCTTTTTCAACCTTCATTCAGTCTCTGCTAAGGAGGAAATCTTTAAGGATTTAATTGGCAAGGAGGTTGCATTGTGTGTAGGGCATTAGGCCCATTGCATTCTCTTCCATTCAAGCTTTTCCCCTACGTTTGGTCCCTAAGACCAAGCCCAGGTAGTATAAGGTCATTACCATTTGTCATTTCCTGCTAGTTAATGGCAGTATTAGTAAGTCTGATGCTCAGATAAAATACTCCACACTGAAGGATGCCATTTCACATTATTCACAGGCTAACTTAGAGGTAGCCTTTTAGCTGCTCCCTATTCAGTTGAAGGATTGGCCCCTGATAGGAATGAATATTGCTGGGGCCTTTTATATTGACACAGCCATACTGATGAGATCCTCAGAGGCCTGCTCCTCTTTCGAAAATTTTGCTTTGGCCCTTCATTGGACTTGGCAGCAATGAGCCCCTGGGTAGCTAGTAGTCCATTACATGGATGATGGACTACTCTGTTACCTCATTCTTCATAGTATGCAGATAAACTTGTGTTTTAGACCCTTTCGCATTCCAGGCATAACTAAAGAAATAGTGGGTTGTCTTTTTCATTTTCAAATCGACATGTTCAGGGTCCTGACACAAGAAGAGCAGGAAGCTCCCACCAATATCCCATCAACTTTCTGTATGATTGGCATAGAGTAGTGACCTCATGGTCTGCTAGCACTAATAGGGCATACAGATTGTCTTGTGGCCTTTGTTCAGTTTACTGGTGGTACTTCTGCCATTCTTAAATTTTGGTCCCATGGCCTCTTTTGTCAGTTCTTAGTCCCGAGGTATGCCCGTAAAAAGGCAGTCAAGACACTTTGTATTCACTTGGCTGTTCTTTGATTTTGACCTAATTTGATGGGTTTGTCAGATTATACTAATGCATGGCTGCAGCAGAGTTTTGGAACAGTCTTCAGATGGTAGACATCCCATTGGCAGGAAGTTAATAGCTAGCATCATTGATGACATCCATAAACTAATGCCAAATTATCAGTTTTACACTGTCTACTTGGATGTACTGAAGGCCTTCTGGGTGGGGGAGCTGCTTCTCAGGCTTACTTCTGGGGGACATATATATTTTGAAGCATTCTGTTTCCTTTTGGCTACATCGGTCAAAGACTGATCAACTTTTGGGAGGATGATAAGTTAAATCCATATGGTATCAATCTATTATTCTTTGCGTGCTTCTATGGGCTAGGATACTACTTAGTTTTCAAGGCTCTAATTCCCTGTCTGATTTAGTTATCTACCTAAAGAAAACAAACCTCTCCTGGTGGCTAAATGGGTTCCAAAAAGGCAAACCAACGTGAAAAATACAAGACGAAGCTCGGAGCCCAACCATCAAAATAACACAATTTATTAAAACAAAAATAGGAGTAAAGCTTTTGGGTCAATAAAACTCTTTCTCAATGTTTGATACAAAATAACACTGTTTGGATGCATCTTTTATCTAAAAAGCCAGCCTATAAAAACATTCAATTATCACATGATCATTTTAAAATACCAATTAAAGACATATTTATTTATTGACACTTGTTGACTGGGAAAGTCCACTGGGTCAGAAACCGATTTTCTTTGCATGCCGGGGGAGAAAGGCTTTACAAATAATTAATAAAAAACTTTTATACAAAAGATTACATGTAAGATTATGTACAATGTAAATGCAATAATGCCACTGGAGTATGAAGAAAAGAGATGACAAGTCAATAAAGGAGAAGGAAAAGATAGAACTATTATGGAGGATTCGATTTTTGAGCACAGGTACAGATACAATTGTTAAGGTCGAAGCTTTTTAAGGCAGTTTTGAAAGGTCTCAGTGTGTCCAGTTATGTGATGTAGGAAGGCAGGTTTTTCCATAGTTTTGTAATACAGTAGGAGTATAAGCTTTGTCCTTCTCTTTTATTGGGATTTCTCATACTTAGGAGCTGTTTATTAGTTGAGAGAAGTATCCTGGTGAGGTTGTATGTTTGTGTGATAGAGTGGAGAGAGGGGCAGCTGCTGGACTTATATATTAATTTATCTGCAAGAGTTAATTGGGTAAACTGAAGGTAATGAGAGAATTCAAGCCAATTTAGTTCTGAAATTGCATGACAGTCATGTGTGCAATTAGGTGCCCCTATGGCAAATGTTGCTATTTTATAATAACATGTCTGTAGGAGATGTGTGGAGATTGGTCAAAACAGGGCTACCACACAGGAGGGAAGGAAGAAGCAGAGTGTTGGCACGGCTGATTTTTGTTTATCTAGCTAGAGTTTATGATGGTACAATTTACCGAGTTTGAAATGGGTCTTTTTTATTGTGTTATGAATATGTTGATCAAAGTAAAGTTTATCATCAATAGTTATGCCTAATAATTTTGTGTTTTTTACTATTTCAGTTTCTGTGTTGTTGTGAGAGAGAATTTTAAAGTTCAGTGGTGGTGTTTTTGTTGAGAATAATAAGAGCTTGGATTTTTTGGGGTTAAGCAAAAGCTGAGCATTGTTTAACTAGGTTGCTATGGATGTGAAGGCATTCTGTGCAATTTTAATAAGGTCGAAAAAGTTGGTAGCAGAAGAAATGATTCTGGTGTTATCTGCGTACTGGATGAGTGCACTTTGCTGTGATGCCTTGTGGAGATAATTGATAAAAAACATTAAGGGAGAGGCCCTAAGACAGATCCTTCGAGGACTCCTGTGCTATAGCCCAGAAAATCAGACTGTTTGCTTTGCCATTTAATGGATTGTTTTCTATTATTAAGGTAGCTAGAAAACTCATGCCAGAATATTTTGGGAACAACCTATTTTTTCTAGCTGTTGCAATAGTTTGGGGTGTGATACTGTGCCAAATGCTTTGGAAAGATCTAACAGTATTCAAGAGCTTTGATGACTGTATCAGTGAAAGAGAGTAGGGCAGTGGCGGTACTGTTTGCAAGATGAAAACCATGCTGAGTGGGTGCTAGAAGGTTATTTTCTGTGAGATGATTTAATAATTGAGTGTGGATGCATTTTTCTAGAGTTTTACAGAGTGGAGAAACTATACAGATAGGGCCGTTATTTGAGAGGTCATTGGTATTACCATATTTATGTAACAGTGTAATAATAGATTTTTTCCAGACAAGAGGAACAGTGGATTCAGATATGGAGCAATTAATTAGTACACTTATGGGATAAGTGATTGCTTCAGCTGCAAGTTTTAGTCATTCAGATGGCAGTTTTTCAGCACAGAGATAGCATGGCCTGAGTTTGGTGAGTAGTCTGCAAACTAGGGAGGTGGATACAGGTTGTATAGTAAAAGATGGAGCTGATGGAGTACTATAAGAGGTTTCAAAGGAGAGGGAGGAGAAGGAGCTGGGACTATCCTGAGTATGATAAGGGGTAGTTGTTAGGTTATTTAAGGTTGTGTCATTAGTAAGATATGAGATTTTGACTAATTTTTGAATGGTATTGATAAAGTGAGTATTAAATGTATGTGGAATTTCCTGTGGGTCTTTGTCAGGGGAGGGTGATGGGTTTTGCAAGGTTACTGGATTAAGTAGTGAAGATGCAGATCTGCAAAATGTTTTCGGATTATTTTTTTTTTGGTTGGATAGCTGTAAGGAGAAGTAGAATTTTTATCATTTACAACAAGTTTTATTTTATCTTTATTCCTAAGTTCCTTTTAATTTAATTCATTTAGAGGGTTTTTGTTTTTCTGCCAACTCTTCCAAGCTTTATCTCTTGAGATCAGAACTTGTTTTGTATTCTTTGTTAGCCAGGGGGCATGGTTGAGTTTAGTCTGCTTGGTGCGTATAGGAGCAAGACTATTTAATGCATCTAGAAAGATTTTATTGAAATAATTTATGGCATCATCCAATGGTAATGATTTTAGAGGGGTCCAATTTTGTGCTTTTAGAATATTTAGAATATTTATTAGTGTTGTTTGAATGAAGTGATTGAGGTTTCAGGATGACCTGTAGGAGTGTGATTTGGAGATCTGTGTATGAATTCTGTGAGTGAAAGCTGGGAGATGTTCACTTAGGATTGCGTAGGATATTGGGAAGGATTCTGGTGTTAGTGTAATTTTGTGGGTGAGATATTAGGATCCAGTCTAGTATTGTGTTAGTTTGATTAGGTGAGGTAATTGTGGGGCTTGATATAAACTGTGTGAAACTGTATAAGTTTATGCTACTTGCAGGGTAGTTAAGAGATTAGGTTTAGACAACTGACATCTGTGTCCCCAAGAATGATGGTTTCACAGGATATATTGAGATTTACCCAGGATAGGAAGTCTTCTAGAGTAGGGATATTTTGTCTAGGGGAATATAGAGTATATACTTAATAGCATTGTTAAAACAAATACATAAGTAAATAGAATATCCTGGTCTGAATAAGGAAGTGTGGCACTGCCATAAACAATGAGGTAAGCATAAACGGGGCAGAGCACTCCTGAAATGTCAGGTAAACCCTGCAAGCAGCATGCTACTTCAGAGTCTGGAAATCACAATAGGACATTGGCATCCTTTCTGAATAAGAACAAAGCCATACTGCATGATGGGGTGCAGTTCTACACAGTGGATGCACTGTCAGCAAGCAACCCACTGTCCATAGAAAGTTTAAACTTTGCTAGTTATATGGGTAACTCTTTGTATCTCACATACTACAGTGTGGTCTCCCACAGTATTTTTTCAGTTTAGTATGTCCTTTGATGGAAGCTGGTCACCTTTTCTCTGCATAAAGTATAGCTGATAACACCATCTTCTCACATTCCCCTTGTTCTGGTAATTATTAATCAGTAATATACCGCCTAGGCAGAACGGTTTTTACTTCCCACCACCAGTCATCATCTCAAGTGTACAATGTTCTTATCATTCAGAAACTCCCTGACATGTGAAAATAATATTCCAAATATTTGATGACATACTGTAAGCATTTATATACTACCTCCCTGACCTTCCCACATATTCAGACTGTCCCAACCCATTGATTTACCAAGGAGCACACTTTGATGCCCTTGGATAATGGCTGCTGTCCCTTCCATTCCACCTGCAATTAATCAGATCCATTTGGACAGAATGTTATGGCATCACATTGTCTATTCCTGGCAGGTATTATAGTACTTGGAAAGCAGTCATGGATGGGCCATAATTGCTGAGCCTCCACTGTGTTCCCACGAAAATGGATAGGGACAGCAATGACATCATAGTGGATAGACTTTTAAGAATCTGGCCAATGGCCTTGTAAAGACCATACAAAGGAATTCAAAGTAATGTCCTCCCAGGTACAGAAAACAAACACACATATACATGCGTGCACACACATGCACACTCGAATATACATGCACACATGTGCACACACATACACACACACACACGCACCCCCCCACCCCACACACACACACACTTATACCCACCCATGCCAATAATCACACCAATTATGCTAAAGCAAATCAATCTGCCTTCCAAAACTGAAAATGACAATTTTCCTGGCCTTTGGCTGAGTAAGACATTACTAGTGACATAGACAACAGAGATCAGCTATTTGAATTTTGAACATCTGAAACAGCAAAGCAGAACTACAGATTGGTGTGTACTCATACTGACAGCATCCAATTACAATTTAATTACAACAGGTCTTTTAGTCTGACTGTTTTAAGATTGATACATCACTGACACAAACCCAGACAAACAGTGATCTCTTTTATGTGCCTGCTACCAGCTTATCTGAAGATAAATGTAACATAAACGTGATTAATAATGCTAAAGGTGATATAGTAAAACAAAACTGATGCTTAATACAATTCACACTAAGATTTCATCATCTGTTTCATTATGTGGCTTTTACAGGCATCATTCATTTTAATGACAGTTTCACTTTTCACTGTTAAGAAAAAGGATGCAAATGACATTTCACTTTAAACATGTAAGAAAGAGAACACACTTTCAAATAATACTGATGAAAATGCAGTTGAAGGTCATTCAAAAATGAATAGCCTGGCTACCTTGCCACTAGACTTTATTAGCTATTTCTGTAATGGTTTTAGTAATTATGGGAACACTATGCATATGGATCTGTTAGTGTAATAGGATGACCTCTGATAGTGCTCCTGGGAGTTAACATTTAATATCAGTCAGACAGGACTATATTTTTATTATTTCAGTTTTTGCCATCTTGCTTTGCTTGAGTGCTAAAGGTTATGCAACTTGCCAGAGGCATACAATGATTAATTTTGCAATAGCAGGGATCTATGCCTCCAATTTAAGAAAGCAAATTCAATTATGCACAGTAGATACCTATATTTTTTTAAACAGAGGCTAAGAATACATTTTACATGTAACATTTCATATGTAAAGTACAAGAAAACAGAAGAGTAAAACAGAACAAACGCAGACTTTGAGAATACCCATTTATACCAGTTCTCTGTATACTGGATAACTTTTTAAGATGATATAACTACAACTACATAATTTGACAGCTCAGTAAAATGTATATTGCTAATCCTATATATTGTTGCATCTGCTTACTGTTTCCAATCCTCTGCAACCTCATGAAGGCAGTCATGTGACTAACTCTGCCCTCTCCCACCCCCCAAAAAAATCCTGTACAAGCTTAAATCATTCCCTGTTCACTTATGGGTTTGTATCATTGGCATGTCATTTTTTTTCTTGATAAAAAGGCCGCATTCCAAATATTTCTCAGCCTGTATGGTATTTGCACCATGCCACTTTGTTAAAGTATCTATACTTTTACTGGGTTTGTACAGAATCATTGATGTGATTTTTACATTGTGAGTCAGTATGGTGCCCAAAAACCATAAAACTCTCATTCACCAAACTTTTCCAAAAAAATTACAAAGAGTTTTTCAGGAGGCTTACAGCCCCACACCCCCACATCAATAAATATACTAACTCCAAGTCTCACAAAGATAGAAGAAACATCCTTAACCCAACTGCCACTCAGTCTAAGTTCATGAAGCAACAACCAGTGTTTTCTTCCTGAGTTCACAGAAAATACAGTGTGTGCACACTCGTGCTCAGAGCATGAGCATCAGTTACCTACTTACACAGTCCAATGATCACAACCTCCACTGCCATGTAATCACAACAGTACATTCCAATCAGTCCAGTAATAATATTTTTAGCAATGGAATGAGATGAGATAAAATGTTGATCGAGTGACTAAATGGCTTCTATTTTCTTTTAGTCTCTCCTTGCATGGCCTCTTACACAAGCCTTATACCAAAATAGATCAACACAGTACAACAATAACAATAATAATAGTATAATTGTATTTATCATGGTTTGGAAAAGTTCTTTCTACTTATACTTCTGGGCAGTCTGGATTTCCAGAACTGTATATAATCCCTTGAACAGCATTCCCACTGGTGAAAACATATGCAATGTTACAATCTATGGGACTGACTAATGCAAATTAGCCATGTACTCTCCCGAGCAATGGCAACGGCAGCAGATTAATGCAGTTGATCAGTTAGCACTGGTTTTGACAACATTTCTTAATCTCAGGGAATATTTATACCACTCAACTTCCTTTCTCAAGAATGAGGAACAAAGCCAAAATAATGGGGGTGCAAATACCTAAAATCAGGGACACTTTAAATATTCTTAATTCATTTAAAAAGACAACAGAAGAGAAGGTTTTGCATCAACATGCATTTTCTAAACAACAAAAAGTAAGTCTGACATTACTGACTATAAGTCTCAGTTATTTATCAGGAAATCAAAAATTTTATGAGGGACAGAGTAAAAATAATAGAGAAAACTGGCACTGGATCCAGTCAGATTTTCCTGGATTAACACAAGCATATAAATGAATAAATAAATGGACCTTCCCTGTTAATAAAAGTAAATAAATAATTACACAGTGGTAGCTCATTAGTATTCAAAAATGTGCAGGTTAATTGTTCAGCCCGTTGTAAAACTGAGCACATACCAATAGAAAAAAGTCAGTCCGCTGAAGTCCGACCAGACTTTCTTCTATTAGTATATGCTATGGAAGTTTATAAGAGCAACATTTGCAATAGGGACCTTTGTCCCCCTTATTTCAGGCTTTATACATTTCTTGATCTAAGAGGTCAAGAGGTACAGATGGCAGAGAAAATACAAGGAAAATCAAACACATAGTGCAAAACTAAAGAAGCATCCTTGATTTACCTTGTATTTTTGCCTTGTCTTTCTCATACCTCTAAGTTGTCTGTATTTTGCATTTTTTTCTTTGAAAGAAAAAAAAAGCCAAAGGAGATCTTTTTTCCTCTGTTGCTTTCCATAGCACTGATATACTGCATAAGCATGGGAATACAAGTCCTATAGCCCTATATGCATGCGCTGTACATCAACAAAGAGTAAGAATATGGAAACAACACAGAGGAAGACCACAGCGCCATTATACAAAGACATTATTTAGGAAAAGTAAGTCATTTCTTTCTTAAATAAAGTCACTGTATAATAGCAATAACTGACTTGTTAGTGTGGGTGTATTGAAGATTTACCACGGTTGGCTTTGTTTAATCATTCAGGCTTTGCCCTCATGGTCAAACCATACTAAAAATGGGTAAATCTTCAATATACCTCACCTACTCATCGGTTATTGCTTAAACAATCCACAAACAGCAGTCATAATGAGAGGAAGTAGTCCAAGTAGCACTAAGACACACAGTTGAGTCAAACTCTTCTCACTGTTGTATTATACAATGACTGGCCATTAACATTCCAAAAAGAGCATGCTGATTGTTCAGCCCAACCTGCATGCCCACTGTTAATTGAGAATATACCAACGATAGAAGTCCGGCTACTAAAATATCATTGAGAGGCCAGACTTTTTTTTCTTTCAATTAAGCATATCATAGTTTTTCTTGTCTGCAAAGATGCAGGCATGGAATAAACATATTTTGTTTTGCACTTTATCCCCATTTATCCTGCATAGTACTGTAAAAAGTCCATGCACAGGGGGCATCAAAAGAAAGTATACTGCACTGTTGAGCCATTAACAGTTATTTCCATTTCCTAGAGAGACTGTCTCAAGATTGCTGCTTTTTTGTCTAAAATGTACTTTATCCCCATTTAACTTTGATCCTGTACAGTACTGTAAATGCCAAGCACTGGGAAGTCAAAAGAGAAAAAGTGTAGTGCACTGTGAAAGTGTGGTCTGCCGTATTATAGTAATAACTGATTACTTTTTTCCTTAACACAATGCACACATTTTCACATTTTTAAATAAAAGATTGAGAGGTACGTATGAGACCACAGAAAATACAAGGAAAATCAGGTACATTCTGTAAACTAAAGCACACCTGATTTTCCTTGTATTTTCCCATGTCTCTCCTATCTCTAAACTGTCAGGAGGTTACACTTTTTTTTCTCTTTTCATAAAATATAGCAGAGATCACCCTTTTTCCATTACTTGCTTACTAAACCAGTGATGGACTGCGTAAGCCTGGGCACACAAGTCCCATACGCATGTGGAGTACATCATCAAAGAGCTGAATCAAGAAACAATGCAGAAGAACACCAGTGTACCATTATCCAAAGACGTTGTTTAAGAAAAGTAATTTTTTTCTTAAATGATGTCATTGTATAATAGTAATAACAGACCCTGTGGTGTGGTATATTGAAGATATACCCACGGTAGCTTTGTTTAATCACTCTGGCTTTATCCTCATGATTAAACCACACCAACCATGGGTAAATCTTCAATACGTCACACCCATGTCATTGGTTATTGCTATAACATGAGCTTTACATTCTAGAACTGATGTCTTCTTAACATTACTCAAAAATTCCAAAATGGAACTCCATTTAGCATCAAACTTTCCTTATAATTCAAAAACAGTTTCCTCACATAATTGTATGCAATCCTCAAAACTTGACAACTGAAGACATAATTTCAGTTCAGCCCCCCAGTGATTTTGCAGTAGCCTTCCTCACGCTAATTCTTGGCAGTCCAAGCAGAAGGCAAGTCATATCATCCTACAATAAGCAACAACAACAACAAAATCCTCACAATGTTTATCTAGGGCTTTCAGAATTCCTCCAGCTGTGCAGTATGGCTAAATATATGTTCTGAAGTTCCAGTTTCATTGCACCCACTATAACAATTTATCCCGTTTATTAAAGATTACTTTTCAAATAGATTTTCCAGTAACTGCTTGCTGAAATACCTGAAACAACGTCCCTTATTTTTCTTATTCCTTATCAAGCAGTTATTACACCAGTTTTCCTACACATTAGGAAGCATAGACTCTGAGGTACTTATTTGATGAGAACAAATTACCCTCACAGTGCCACAATATGAGCCTGTTGCCTCCAACCATCATAATGACTTCACTATCATTGACTGAAGATCTAATCATATGGACATTTCCCCTTCCACATATATACAAAATGAATCGGTCAAGTAGCAAAATCTCAGATGATCACAAACTACACTTTTTTCTAATGTCATCTGCACTGAGAAAGCCACTAATTGTGCCCAAAATCTGTCCAAAATGAACAGCACTCTCCCTTTATCCAGCCTTCCGGCCTACACTTCAGATGTGCAATAAATGTTCTTACCTAGTTTAATAACCAATTATGACTATGGAGATACCCCAGGGCCAACTTTTATTCTTTCACATTTCTTTACACCTCCACTATACAACACACTGTCACTTCCTTAACATTTCTCTAGGGCATGGAAACTATGTCCTTCATTAGAAACAGAGGTCCAATATCTCATCTAAGACCACTCATGGTGAAGGGTCCTCAGAGTCAGATCCAACTTTAGAAAACTGTTTCAATATTGCTGCCTTGAGATATAGTTCGAAATCTGGAAGGTCCCTACTCACTTTATAATCTGAGTTTCTATTGAACTCTTGTCCTTCCTTTGCTCCAGTAGAAGATCCATAGGACTTTTCAAAGGTCAAAACAGAAAGTCCTCCTGAGTATAAAAGGTAAAGCACTGACTACAAAAAAAAACAAAATGAACAAAACATAAATCCTGGAAAAATCTTACAACTGAATGGCTTCTATCTTTCCCTGTAAATGTAGTCACAATCTGCCCCTCCAGTCAACCATGTTCTAAGTGTTACATTACAACTGTTACATTCTAAATGTTACATTTCTGTGAGATTGTGCTGATTTATTCAGAGATTCCTTGTGCCTGGCTTGGACACCTGTGACTGCAAGACTCGGATTGCTTCTAAAACCATCTGGACCTACAAAGCTGATATAATTGTATGTTTTGCACTTGCTTTAACTGTTTCAGTGATATTTAACACATCTGTGCTGCATTTATTTACTTTGCTGAATTTATCACAGTTTTTCAGCCTGCACTTGTTAATGAAACTCCATCTGTTTGTTACTGTACTGCTCTTAGGTTGTTTTAGCATTTTTCTGATATTTCTTAACCTCCTCTGATACTGCAAAAGTTGTTCTTTTCTTGGCAAAGTTCTTCTGTCTCTGCCAAAATATTTTTAAGCTTTGCAAAGTTTTTGTGTGTTGTGAATATTTCTCAAAACTTATTTCCAAGGATTTCTGATATTGCAGGAATTCTTACTTCTGTTGTAAAGCATTTGTTACTGCACTTGAGCTCAAAGCCAATTTGTTTTACATTGTGAGGGTCTTTTGCACCCTGGTGGAACAGAGAGATAAATTCAACCCATCTACGGCGGGAACTATCGGTTAATAGCTTATTGTGTTTTATCTTATTGGCCTGAGGGTTTAACTTTATAAAAGTCATTCATCCTGCCGGTATAAAAGAATTACATTTGTGTGAGACTGTGCTCATTTATTTAGAGCTTCTTTGTGCCTGGATTGGACACCTGTGACTGCAAGACTTGGATTGCTTTTAAAAACATCTGGACCTACAAAACTAATATAAGTATTTTTTTTTTGCACTTGATCTGTTTCAGTGATATTTAACACTTCCGTGCTGCATTTATTTGTTTGGTTGTATTTATCACTGTTTTTCAGTCTGCACTTGTTAAAGAAACTTGATCTGTTTGATACTCTGCAGCTCTTAGGTTGTCTTAACTTTTTTTTTTATCCCCTAACCTCCTCTGATACTGCAAAAGTTATTATGAGTTTGCCAAAGTTCTCCTGAATCTGTCAAAATATTTCTAAGTTTTGCAAAATTTTTGTTTGTTGTGAACATTTATCAGGCTTAGTGAACTTATTTCTAAGGATTTCTGATATTGCAGGAATTCTTACTTCTGTTGTAAAACATTTATTATGCATTTGAGGTCAAAGACAGTTTATTTTACATTGGGAGGGTTCTTTTGTACTCTGGTTGTAGCTAAATTTAACCCATCCAAGGTGGGAACTACTGGTCAATAGCTTATTGTCTTTTTATCTGACTGGCCTAAGGGTTTAACTTTATAAAATTTTTTCATCCTGCTGGTATAAAAACCTTGTATTTGCACATCACACAAATGTGGCTCCCTGTGAGACACTGAAAAATTATTCAGTAGATGTCACCATGAACACAGCAGTGCAGAATGACCTTTTTGACCTAGCCATGCTGAAAGAGTACATTAAACTTCATGCGTTTCAACCTACAGGCAGAGTACAGACTGAGGCTTGCTTCTGTGTTACAGTACATTCAGTCCTCTGTTCCACCGAGGCAGAAACTCTGACAGTTATGAAAACATTAGTTACAGTGTTAGAGCCCAGCTGGGTATAAAAAGACTGTGAACTGTGTCATGATCCCAGTGAAAATGCCTTGACTGAATCTCATATGCTCGTACATGACCAGAAAAATTCAGTTTAAAGTATTTGTTTTAGCAGGTCATTAAACTACCACTGGGTTTATGTTGTATTAATATAAGATTTGTTGTAGTAAAGCCCATGGCTATGCCTTAGGTCTCAACATAAGCACGGTAGATTATACTCTCAGAGCAGTATATCCTATTTCTTTCATGTAACTGATAGAGTCAACTGCCTTTCATTGCAGTCCTGAAATGGAAGGAGATAGTCAAACTCTGCAATCAGCATGCCCTACAGCCTATCATGTAAATGGAAAATTAGTTATTTTAGGAATGCTTTTAGAATACAAAGGTATAACTAAGATGCATCAAACTGAAGTAGAAATTAACAGACATGGTCAATGTCAATGTCATAATTTTAAAGATCAGTGTTGCTTGATTAAAGTTATTCTTGGTCAAGTTAAGGAATAAGTCTGCTGGATTGTAGTGGCAGAAAAAAAAAATAAAACGCATAACCATCCTTGACAACTTTTGTGTGTGTGTGTATGCATGTATATATATGTCTGTATACATTCATGCTGTATACATTTTATGCAAGTGTGTATTTTCTTAATACAGTAAATCTACAGGAAGAGAACTTCACAGGAGAGTCGAGAATAAGGATCCAACAACAAACACTAGCGCAGGTGTTTGTAAATATGTGTCATGCCAAACAGAAGAAATAATTTCACTAGGTATCATTTTACATAGCAACCTTCTTAATCACTACCTATTAATCAGACTGCATTGTTAATAGAAACTGACAGAGGGAAGAAAAATAGGTACAGACATCTATAAATTGGGATCTGTGCTTCTGATCAATTTGCAATGCAAAGGTTTGAAGGGTGACTTATCTCCAGTACTGGAAGTCTGGTGGATGAAGTTGGGGCAGGCTGCATGAGGGGGTGCTGAGACATGATCCCACACATGGAGGCAATCTGGACCATACTGCTCAGGCAGTTCTGAAAGGTGTCTCTATCATATAATCGAAGCTTCAAAACATCAAATCTGATATGGTCGAGACCATATCATCGATGTTTTGAAACTTTGAATATGTAAAACAAAACAATAAAAAAATAACTTACCTAAATGTTTCAAGCAGGGGGGCAAGCACCCCTCACATGGGGGTTATGCACTCACACCCCTAGCTACTTAAATATACCAACTCTGAGATCGGAGTACAGTACAGTAAAGGGAAATCTTCCCTTACGGAGATTTCTGTTAAAACGTTCGATGTTTCAAAACTTCGATGATATGGTACCAACCATATCAGTTTTGAAACTTCGATGAATCAATATAGACCCTGCTAAAGGCACATTCAGTACAATACTACCAAGAGTGATCTGTGAACATGTCATTAATAAGGTACTTTATATGTTCACAGGGAACCAAAGTGTGACCAGAATAGTCCACTAAGACTGTCACTTGTGGTAGGGGATCTGGTATACAGCACAAAATGTGGGCTGGGTGACATGGACCACTTGCATCCATGTCAGATAAGTTTGGAGAGCACAAAGACACTAATTGTTTTTATGCCAAGTGCGGACATGTTACACACTGAACGCTGACATGCTGAGCGAGGTGGGGGTGATGTAGGCCAGTAACTGTAAGTTGTGGGTTCTGTTTGCTGACAGAGTGGGTGTATGGTAATACTCACATTTGCTAGCTATGAAGAGCCAGCATAAGATGAGCTGTGTACCTGTCAACTTTCTGGGGTAACTCTGCAGGGGTGTGCAGTATACTGCATTGTCTTAATGCCATCCACTTAGCTTTTACATCAGGCTCCTTCCCACACTGATGTGACAACTCCTGATGTACATTATTAGGGTTACCTTGTACAGTGGTTGACGCATGTTGTTCTGTGTAGAACAGGAGGCTTTCCTGTATAAAGATACTCCCTGGCAGTACATTTAGATAACAGCATGTTCTTCAACTGGATATGATCCATTACTAGGTTATGTCTATTTGGATGTGTGGGTCCGAAACCCAAAATGATGAGGAAAAGTGACATAAAGGAATAAAATAAAATGTTTAATAAGGAAGGGGAGGAAGAAAGGCTGCAAAACATGTCATGAGAGTACATGTAATTGCACAAATTCTAGAGAAAATTCCAGAGACATAGCTGCTCATCTAGCTGCCTGGGCTGGTCCATAAACTAGATCCCCACCTCCTAGCTCAAACTGAGTGCCTCCTTCTTTTATAATTCTATGTGTGAGGCTCCTGTTGAGTGTCAAAGTGTTTGAAGTGGAGGTCAGCTTTTAAATTACCTTTATCACCCCTAATGTGTTTGAAATCTTCCAGGAAGTTGAAGTGTGGGTCTTCTCGCATAAAGATCCACAGTACAGATGACTTACCATTTGCAAGGCTACTTCTCTTTCCAAATAACAAATATGATTAGATCATCATGTTCCTTAGATCCAAAGATCCAAAAGTCCATCTGAAGATCATAGTCTTTGAGAAAGAGAGAGAATGAGAGAGAGAGAGAGAGAGAGAGAGAGGACCGGCATGCTGTCTACATGTTGTCCGAGCAGACTCTAGCAGAGAAAGTTTGTATTTACCACCAGTCCCTAAAACAGAACACAACAGCAGACTTTCAGTGACAACTAAAACTATAAAGGTTTACATTATTGAAATTGTTTGAGTGCTCATAGAAGCCTGCGCTCCTGCTGGGTGGACAATGTTATCTATATGACTCAAAGTAGGATAAAGCAACACCTTGTATGTGAATAGGATTGTTGTGGTCTTCAATGTTTTATTAATTTGTTTAATGTTTAACAACGCGGACTCAATGAAAAGTCTTACCCTAAGACGTCGAATACTATTGAATATTTTTTTAATACAAGGATGATTTTAAGCCTTTCTAAATAGTGAATTTTTGCTTCCTAGTCTTATTTCATGATTTAGGAGGAAAAATGTCTTAGCCTCGCTTGCATTGTTTGTGTAATGCCTAATGGTCAAAGGGATGTGCGTAGTTGTGACAACAATTCTCCCTTTGTGGTTCTATAACTCACATGATTGTAGTCTATGCTTATTAATTGCTTTAGCTATAGTTAATATCCTAATTAAATGTGTAGCTAATGAATAAGTGGTAATTTGAAAGAACAGCTATGCCACCTGTTAAAACAATGAATTTAATGGCAATATTCACAAGGAAAATCATTCCCTTTAAGCATACATGCATCAGTTAACACTGCTTAGTCAATATATACTTAACTTTATTCAAAGACATCTAGATAATATTTATCAACTCAGCCAAGGTCAGCTTTTACTATATTACTGTATCATGCAACAACTTAGTCAGTACTCTGATGGGCTTTATATAGCAACATCAGTCTCCCTAAATAAAGTATATTGGTCACTTTCTGAACCAAGGGTAAGCAACAGACCCTTGGGAATGAATATATATTCCTTACAATATACACTATCAAATGATACATTTGAACCAAAACGTATGTTGTTGTTGTTACATTTTATTTTATTGATAAGGATGGCCACCTGAATTCTTTTCTTCCGAGCTGAAAATCTCTGCCATGGCGTAAAGAAAGACCGAACCCACAATGCCTCACTACCTAAGTTAATGAATTGGTTAGTGTATTTATGTGATAATTGCATCAGTAATAGTGTTTTACTTCCTAGAAAGACAAGCTGTCAACTAATTCTTGCAGGCAGACTATCTCATACTGAAACATTAACATGTGATGATGCAGCAGTGAAAACATATTAGAAGAAAGGAAGTGCTTCTTTAAAGAGGTAAGTTGATTTTATTTACCCACAGTACTTTGTATGTATATATAAATCATTGTCTGATACCTACCATGACATCATTTTATGGGTGTGGTTAGACAGAAAAGCTGAATGAACACACACTATAATATTCATTTTTAGCAAACTCAATTGCAACTTTAACATGAAGAATATAACAGTAAATCAGATTAACTGTAACACCAGGATGCAGATGGAAGTCACTAATACACTTTAAGCAATAAATTGCCTATTTTATACCATTTATACTTATGTAATCCTGTATTATACTAAGTGACTGGATAATGTATGGACAGTTTTGAAATAGTAATTCAATCTCCACATAGCTCTCAACCGCTCAACAGAAACAGGGAATAAAGCCAAAAAAATGACATGGATGATGGAGCCAAATCAGGGACACTTGTAAATATTAGTGCCACTGATTTAGTAAACTTGAAAATAAGAATATATGAATTAACCTGCTGCATCTATGCATTTTCCAATGTAAGAGTATGTGTAATTAAATGAATGTCATTATTTTTTGATTAAAAAGAATAAAACACACATGCTACACCAACTTGTTTGCTTTCTCTTTACTTCTCCAGAATACTGCATCGGGTTCTCTGATGAAAGTTTTTTGGATAAGTAAAGACATAAGCTCTTAAAATAAGTTGATGGAGCATATATTTTTTTATTATTTTATTATAAACACTTCCCTTCTTATTTTCTAATTATGAGTCAAACTCAGGGAGAGTTGAGCGGGATGCTCCATTATTAGGTCTTCAGACATTATTTTTCTATACAACTAAATCAAGTAAGAACGCTTGGCCTTGATCACTGTAACATTTTTTTTCGTGCATGTAAAAGTATATAATGCAACTATTACAAAAGATCATACTAAGTAATGAAACATACTGAATACCAGAAAATAGAATAGTCAGCTTGTAAACAAACTGCACAGTATACTTCAGGTTCAGGATTTGCTTTGTAGTGCTATTGTTAAGCTCTGGGGGCTGCTTAAAGCAGCATAAAAAAAGAAGGAAAAAACTTTGTGGGTATGTACAAATATGTTTGCCGTAGGACATTCATGTCATGTAGAAGATCCATACTCAGTACTAATGCAAAGGTGAGTCCTCTCCCTCCCCCACACTCTAGTGTCAGTTTTGAGAAATAGGTAAGATAGCTTAGACAGGACGTTAATTGTTGCAGTGTGTTTGTTTCTGAAAAGTTACAATGGAGTGTAGTGAGAGGGGAAAATGTACTAGTACTGAGAAATGTTTTGGGAGAGCTTGGAAAAGTAAACATCATAGGTGTTATAATCTGTTAACAAAGTCCTTTTCTTAAAAAAAATGAAACTCTGAAAGCCAAACACATTCATACCCCAGTGCCGTATGAACCATAGGAGACAAGTAGAGTACAGTATTAAGGATGCTATATGCTATGATGTCTTTGTTTATGGGGTCAGAACAAAAATATGTATACTGTTTATATGTTAAAATATTTTGGTGGTTTTATAAAATTTGATCATAAGGGTCCAGTCCATCTAAAAGTTATTATCCCCTAATTATGAAAATCCTGAGAAAACAGCATGTTGATGAAGGTGTAACTTCCTGCAGTGGTATTAGTTGCTGAGTTTTATTAAAAATATATATATATCTGCATGTGTAGTTTTTTTGAGGAGGTTAGAAGAATTCAACGTTTGTTCCATAATGATTCAGCCCACCTAACGAGTCCCTGCATGCAGAGACTAATGGCAGAGCAAACTCATGACCACTCCCCTCCACATCGACAGTGGTGGGACATGAGCAGAGCTAAAGCGGGTCTCACCTGTTACAGTCTCTTACAAGAGGTTCACACTGTGGCACTGTGATAAAAAAGAACTAAATGATATTCTGATTCTGAGAAACCGACTTCAGCCATCTTAGTACACAAAGAAAATGTGAACATAGCACCAAAATATCATGTAAAACCAGACTTTAAAATTCATGACACACAATAAAAGGAGACATAAACTGTTTTTTTTCACTGATTTCAACTGACAAGAAAGAAATGCAGCGAGTGTCTTCTGTTTGAGTTAGGACCCCCTTCCTCAGTTAGGGCCTACTTCTCCAACCATCTGGATGGGAACTCCTGTAACACTTTCAGCAGTTTAAATGTTTCTACCCATAGTTCATCAAAAGTATTCCGAGAAAGGAAAAACAGTCAGTGAGAAAAACACAGGAACCAAAACCTGAAACACAACTTTCACTGATTCTCAGAACATGAATATGTGACAATTGCATCAGTTCTTGATATTTTTACAATACACAAAGAACTGAGTGTAGCGTTTATGCCACTAGAAAAGAAATAAAAACAAAATAAGAATTTAGAGGAAGACCTTAGAATGTAGCTGTGGTAGTTATCATGTGTGGTAAGGTAACATTGCTGCTGTTGTACCGGGCATTTAAACTGCTGCTGCTAGCATTGTTTAAAATTGTCATCAGACTGGTTACTGTGCTTCTGTTCTCTGCTCTAAATTTCTTAGCCATGTGCACTCCTGGTCTCCATTTGTGGCTGAGCTGTGCATTGTGCAATGGTAGGGCACAGTGCACTCTGTAGGCAAAAATCCCTTAAACTGAGTTATGGCTATAATCCTAGCCTACACCAGATAAACCAAAACTGTTAAACTACGAACATAAAATCACATGAACCAGGAATCCAGGACGCTGAGTTGGTTCATGTGATTTTATAATCCTAGCCTATCTGTTTATTACCCATACACAATTCCATGACTTCGACTGAAGTTGCCAAGGTGTTAAATCAGCACAGCTAGGCAGCTACTGGTGATATCCTTCTGAAACCCTCACCACCCAACCACACTTTGCACCACTTTACTGCAGCAAGCATCACTTAGTTTCCACTCCTTCTGTGTCACAAACTTCTGTCACATCCAAGGAGATAGCTTTGTAAATACATAAAGAGACAAGTGTGTGTGGAGGTTATTTGGGTGAGTTGTTAATGAAAGTGTTCTAGAGCCTGAATGTTGTGCTTTTGTTGCATTCCTAATGAATCTGAAGCATCTTTACTTCAAGCAGCAAATACTTCATCCATCTCCAGTTTTTCAGCCTTTGAATTTTAGTACTCCAGAAGCAGTACCCAGACCATTCATACACCATAGACATACAACATCCATACCATTC
This sequence comes from Protopterus annectens, assembly GCF_019279795.1. Classification (NCBI taxonomy): domain Eukaryota; kingdom Metazoa; phylum Chordata; order Ceratodontiformes; family Protopteridae; genus Protopterus; species Protopterus annectens. The sequence goes on from NC_056733.1 coordinate 267,904,728, forward strand.
ACCAGGGTTGGACTTTGCTCATCTGGTGCCCTAGGCAAAAGGGATCCACAGCACCCTCCCCCCACATACACACACACACACACCACCCAGTCCCCCCATTCTGGTCTACTTATACCATCCAGATTACTGGAAAAGTGCCCCCTGATACAACTGTACTATAGGGCAGCCACCTAGTTGCCCTTTGCTTAAGGCCGTCTATGCCATTCACACAGAGCTATTAAAACTCAAGAAAGTTTCACAGGAAAAAAAATCATGTCTTCCTAACTTATCAAATTTATGTGAAATAGTATTTGGACAGTTGTTTAGACTGAATTTTCACACTACCAGCTGATTAGTCTCTCTGCATTTGTTCATACATACCCCACACAAACCCATGCAGACAGCAAATTAGTCTAAAGCAAAGTCATGAACCTCCTGCAGTCTTTCTGCACTGATGTTTGTCACATAACTACTGTCAGTTAGTCAAACTCTGGTTTCAAAGTCCTTCCTTGAGCTGCAGTATTGAAATATTAGGTACTTAGCACAACTTATTTTGGATGTTCCCTTATCAGACATGTATAGTGATATCTGCATATGATGTAAAGTGTGTGGAAAATGGTGAACATCACAACTAACAAGTGGACAGTGACCAGAATGCAAACTACATGGTTATAAGTGGTTGTCCAGGTCCATCACGTAACACTCTTTACTCCCATCATTTTCTCCTTTTAGTGCTGATGACATTAGCTATGTGAGTTGAAGTACTCCCACAGTATGTAGGTGGATTACTGTACTGTGTGCTAATGACATTAGCTATGTGAGTTGAAGTACTCCCACAGTATGTAGGTGGATTACTGTACTGTGTGCTAATGACATTAGCTATGTGAGTTGAAGTACTCCCACAGTATGTAGGTGGATTACTGTACTGTGTGCTAATGACATTAGCTATGTGAGTTGAAGTACTCCCACAGTATGTAGGTGGATTACTGTACTGTGTGCTAATGACATTAGCTATGTGAGTTGAAGTACTCCCACAGTATGTAGGTGGATTACTGTACTGTGTGCTAATGACATTAGCTATGTGAGTTGAAGTACTCCCACAGTATGTAGGTGGATTACTGTACTGTGTGCTAATGACATTAGCTATGTGAGTTGAAGTACTCCCACAGTATGTAGGTGGATTACTGTACTGTGTGCTAATGACATTAGCTATGTGAGTTGAAGTACTCCCACAGTATGTAGGTGGATTACTGTACTGTGTGCTAATGACATTAGCTATGTGAGTTGAAGTACTCCCACAGTATGTAGGTGGATTACTGTACTGTGTGCTAATGACATTAGCTATGTGAGTTGAAGTACTCCCACAGTATGTAGGTGGATTACTGTACTGTGTGCTAATGACATTAGCTATGTGAGTTGAAGTACTCCCACAGTATGTAGGTGGATTACTGTACTGTGTGCTAATGACATTAGCTATGTGAGTTGAAGTACTCCCACAGTATGTAGGTGGATTACTGTACTGTGTGCTAATGACATTAGCTATGTGAGTTGAAGTACTCCCACAGTATGTAGGTGGATTACTGTACTGTGTGCTAATGACATTAGCTATGTGAGTTGAAGTACTCCCACAGTATGTAGGTGGATTACTGTACTGTGTGCTAATGACATTAACTATGTGAGTTGAAGTACTCCCACAGTATGTAGGTGGATTACTGTACTGTGTGCTAATGACATTAGCTATGTGAGTTGAAGTACTCCCACAGTATGTAGGTGGATTACTGTACTGTGTGCTAATGACATTAGCTATGTGAGTTGAAGTACTCCCACAGTATGTAGGTGGATTACTGTACTGTGTGTTAATGGCATTAGCTATGTGAGTTGAAGTAGGCAAGTGTACTCCAGCTGGATGAAGTTTGCATTTTAAGATCTGAAAATGACACTTAGCTGAAAATCTTCTTGAGGTGAAGTACTATGATAGTTTACCAGAAAGTTTAATTATGTCTGTAGTGAATGTGTCCCAAGTATGGTATGTGGTGTGTGATAAATGGGAAAATGTGATCATATTATTGTCTTTCATATACACACACCCATACAAACATGCACAAATATACACATACAGACACACACACGCACACACACACACACACACACACACACACACACACACACACACACACACACACACACACGTGAGCACAGATACATACAAACACACATAGTCATGCACATGCACACACTTGCACATACACACACACACACACACACACACACACACACACACACACACACACACACACACACACACACACGTGTGCGCGCACACACACACTCATTTAAATTAGAGGTGAAAGAATTCCTCAGTCAGAATCCAGATTTGTAAACCACAAATTTGTTAGGCAAGTTTGTTTTGTCACCTCACAAACTTAGTGTCTCACCAGCTAGTAGACTCTTGAAAAATTTCTAGATGATAATAGACAGATTGGGTTTGTAAAAGGCAGATCATGTCGCCTAAACCTGATAGACTTCTTTGAAGTGGTCACCAAAGCTGTAGATAAGGGTAAGGTGGTTCACACAGCCTATCTAGATCTCGCCAAGGCTTTCAACACCATCACCCACTCTGGAATTATAGACAAACTCACTAACCTTGGTATAACTCCATATGTCACAAGATGGGTTGCCAACTGGCTCACTGACAGACCCCACACTGTGAAATTGGCAGACTCTAAATCCTACCAGACCAGTGACAAGTGGAGTACCACAGGGCACTAAACTAGGTATAAATCCCTGTATCACAAGATGGATTGCCAACTGGCTTACTGACAGAACCCACACTGTGAAAGTAGCAGACTCTAAATCCAACTTCAGACCAGTGACAAGTGGAGTACCACAGGGTTCAGTCCTAGGTCTTCTCCTGTTGGATATCTACTTCTCTGAAGTACAGGTTAACACAGAAGGTCTTTGGCTAACAAAATTTGCAGTTGACTGCAAACTACGAGCCATAATCATAAATAACTCCTAATGATGTGAACATCCTACAAAAAGGCCTCACTAAGACAGATGTCTGGTGTCAAAGCCATGGCATCAAGCTTAATGCCAAAAAGTGCATTGTTATCCCTTTTGGTAAAAACTCTGTACCCATGAACTACCACATAGGCAGTAGTCTACTTAACACCAAAAGTGTGATAAGAGACCTTGGGACACAGGTGGACAGTAGTCTCTCCTTTGATAATCACATCGCCACAGTAGTCAGGAAATCCTTCTACATGGCACACCTCATCACAAAAGGTTTCGCATCCAGGAAAAAAGAGGTCATTGTTCCCCTCTACTCATTACTCATTAGCCCCATTACAGAGTACAATGCCCCTTTTGGTATGTACCTCACAAGACATCTACAACAACTGGAAAGGCCAAAGAAATACCTCACAAAGAGGATTACTGGCCTCAAACAGATGCCCCACGCAGACCGTCTCAAAAAACTCCAGCATTACTCTGTCGCATATCGCCTACTCAGAGGCAATCTCTGCCTAACATACAAAGCTATGTCAAATCCAGAGCTGTTAGACATGCTCCACTTAAAGAAATCCCAATCCCTCTGGGCTACATGCTCTAGGGACCTAAACCTTGTCACCACAATAAACAGGACATGCTGGAGGGATAGATTCCTGTTCCAGAGACTTCCCATACTCTGGAACAAACTACCTATCTATATCAAACAAAGATCCTCATTAGCACTCTTCAAGAAAAATCTTGATGATTGGATGGGTGATAGGAAATTCACCCCGGGGATCACTTCTGTGGCTCTGCTTGACAGGGGCACAGGAAAATAATTTTCTTGGGTGGCAAAAGCCAGGGTACCATTTTGCTAGGCTTATATAGGCCCGAGGGCCAATAGCCTAGTACCTACTTATGAACCTATGTGCATTTACAAAAGAGTGCATTGCATTAGGTCTGTCTCCTAGATTTACACATTCTGGACACCACAAAACAACTCTTCAGATTATGTGCTTTACAGCTGTGACGTGTCAAATGAGATGGTGGTAGACTACAGAGGAGATAAAACTGGTGGCCTTCTACAGTGGGCAGTTGAGACGCTGAAAGAATTGTATGACATGCCATCCGTGATGTTTCCTACTGATCTTGTTGTTTCTGTTGTTACTGTGGCTGCTGGAACAGAATCTACTGACTCGTTTTATGTTTCCTGATAGAGCCAGAGAAGAGTGGCTTTCATGTCACACTACCAGGAAATAAACCACTGTAGCACAAGCTATGAACTGATAAAATGAACTTGAATGGTTTGGATGCTATTGATATACCAGAGACTTATTCCATCCTTACCAACATGTATGCCTCCCTTAAATCAAAGCTTGAGCTGTGTTACAAGAAAATGGTGAGGTCTGCAACCAACCTGCCCTACAACTGTCATCACTGCTCTCCTCTTAAATCATTAAGAATAACATGGATGGGATTGTACCTTTCAACGAAGAATAAACAGTTGCTCTGCTGTTAGCATATCATTTCAGTGTGGCTATTCTTCAACAAATTACTGTTAAATCCTACTTGCAAGCATGTATTTGATGAGACTACTGTTGTAGAAACAATAGCTAGTAAGAGGGCAATGCATATTATTCTAAATATGAAGAGGATGAAATTTCTCAATGATCCACCTGATACACTTCCTACATCATCCTGTCTAAGTATGTAATAAATCACAGGAAGGGCATTCCATGATACACCGTTAGTTACCAAAGTATAGGCAATGATAACACTGGGGAAGTTTGGTGTCATTTGTAGCTGTTAAGTCTTTTTAGATATTCTTAAATGTAAGGATATACACACCCTGTGGTACCTATTTTAAATGTATTCCATAATCAGTCAGCATCATTTCTACAAATCTGATCAAGTCTGCATTTATTTACTTAATTTTGCTGACCTGGAAGTTCTACCGGACAAAGTCCATTCAAGTAGAAAAAGACTGAATGCATTTCTTATCGTTTCACTCCCTTCTTTTTCCAACCTATTTCAACATTCAGCCAACAGGTGTAAATAATACCAAATTCATTTAATCATTAATTTGCAGCTTTTGAGAAAAAGATATCATATGTCATCATATTTGCACAGTTCAAAGTGGTGGGATTATCAGATACTTCCAGAGGGATTTCCAAAACCGAAACATCATAAAAGTTGAACTTTTTATGCTTTTGTGCTGAGTGATAGTTTGGGGAAGTCTAGATGGTTGGAAATGGAACTGGTTGCGGGTAAAATCTTCTGACAATCTCCTAAAGTTTTTAGTCAGACCTGCCGTTCTCTTCATTGAGCCTTTTTCTTATTCCATTCAATAGGATCCATGCCCAAATCCCTTTTTTCAGGCAGTACAAAATACAGATTATTACTGATTCATCCTGCATCTGAAAGTGGCTTTAGGGGAAGAAAAAGGTGTCTTCTGTGTCATGGCCCATGTTCCAAGAAGCCTACAGTGTTTGGTAGCATGTAAAGCAATTTCTTCAGAAAATTACAAAGGATCACTGCATGGAGGACATTTCATGCTACTGACAGCTCACTGAAACAAGTTTATTAAGCAAGAATCATATAGATATACTAAGAATTGGCACTGACATATATGTTAACAGCATCTGTGTCTGCTCTGTTCTTGCATGGTAGAACTCATACTTTTTGAAGTTTATTCATTATTAATAAGATGCAGCTGCTATATTTTCTGGGGTGTATATTATGTTATCAAATTCTTAAAAGTTTGAACCTCATGTGGTCGAAGCCATATGATCGAACTTTTAAAAGTTCAAAAAGCTAAAAAAGAAAATAAATAAATAATATAAAAAAACCTACCTGACCATTTTAAGCAGGGAGTAAGCCACCCTGCACCTCCCACATGGGGGCTGCACCCCCCCCCGCTCTTTAAATATACCAACTCTGAGATCGCACTACGGTGCAGGAAAGGGAAATCTTCCCTTTCCACACTGTACAGAAATCTCCATTGAAATATTTAAACTTTTAAAAGTTCGATCATATGGTGTCAACCATATGACGTTCAAACTTTTAAAGTTTAATAATGTAATATACACCCTATTCTCTGTGCCTTGGGAATGGCAGTTCTTATGCTCCACTTGGCCCTGTGGATAGAAAGGCTACTAGAAACTACACAAAGAGAAACTCAAATTCACTTTATTTAAACAGTATTACACAAAGTTAAATATGCAGTAGGACAAATAATATTAAATAAAAGAATATCATATGTGAGTAAGACAGTTCATAAAAGGATAAATACAAACAAATATAAGAACCAGAATGAAAACATTTTGTAAAAATATGACAATAACAAACAGGTAAAGCAAGCTGCTTAAGTGTAGTAGTTTCAGACATATACGCATTTAATAAGATTTTAAAACCATCCTGCAGTGGAGTGCTCTATTCATTACTTAGGCAGTATATTCCAAAGGTGTAGGCCTCCGTAAGCAAAGGTGAGAATGCCAGAGGACTACAACCACTTCTTTAGAAGTACCAACAACCTCCAAGTGGTTGAACACAGTAAATTGTATGGCTGATGCCATACAAGGAAATTTTGCATATAGGGGGGCTGGAGTAATTTAAGGACAGATAAATGAAGATTAGAATTTGAAATTATTCAGTGTGAATTACTAGCTAGTGTAGCTCATGCAGGACTCTAGCATTAAATGCTAGTGGCACATGCCCCATGTAAATGACTTGGAGTCCAAGTTTTCACCTGGATGGATGCAGTCAAGTTTGTAATTCAGGAGTGCTACATGCAGGGCATTACAGTAGTCCATATAGGAGGATATCAAGATATGGCAAACTAAAAATTAAAGTAGAAACTATATCTCAGAAACTAGGGAGTACCGGTATACAAAAAAAAAAAAAAAAAAAAAAACTGTTCATAAAAACACTACTGTGATAAATCATGATTCATGCATGTTTCACACAAATAATTGCTTTGTGCTTTTTCATGTCTGCCTATAGTGGTACTTGTGTAGAATACCATATGGAACCTAGAGGACTGAGAACTTTTTCCTTTACTTCTGTAAATGTGATGCTTTCAGCAAATCTATGCACTCTTCAAAAAGCATACAAAATTAAAGTATTTATGCTTATCCTAAGCATACAAAAGCAGGGTCACTAGATCTCCTGCTTTTGAATGTTTAGAGTAATGCTAAAAAAAACAAAAAACACATGCTTCCATAGGAAATAAAAGTGTTATCTAACAAATTTTACCCACAGCTGGTATTCAGTAAATTATCTGGTTGTCCTGCAAAATTTGTTGCCACACTGTATGATCATGCATCCCCTCTGCTATTTGGATGATCCAGCTGCTAACAACTAAAATTATTGCAATTCCATAGAAATAAAATTGAATTTTTGTTTAACTTCTTCCAAACCATTCAGGGGGCTAGAAACTATAGCTATTACTGCAGTTATACAGAAAGCACCTCCCACCACATCCGCATGAAAGTCGGTTTCTTCACTAAACAGCCAATCAGCATTAGAGACATCTGTGCTGCATTTCTTACTCTGGGCTGATTATTCGTGTTCTTTGGGTGGTGCAAAAGAGGGCAGGACACTATTATTATGGCAGCAATGTGAAGTTGTATTTATATGTTATCTAAATCATATTAAACATGCAGTTATTTGCCAATGTTTCTGTATACATTGTAGCATTTGATGAGTCAAGTGCTGCAGTGTATTTTCCAACTTACTCTTCCTTATGCTTTTGGGACATTTTTTAATAAAAAAGCCTCATGAAAAAATTTTACTTTTCCATTTGTAATATTACCATAGGGTAAAGTGACCATACCTCTCAACCATACCAAATTCCTCAGTATTTACCAGTTTTTAGGGCAAAATATTGGGGTGCAATAAATTTCGGAGTGGCCCCCTTCATTTCCAAAATTCCTTATCTGTGTTTTTTTTTTTTTTTTTTTACCACTTTAAATTTTTGGCTGATGTCACCACAAATCACCAGCCTACAGGGGCGTGCGTGATGACATTAGCTACTGCCTGTTGGACTCAGAGGGAAATAGGGAATATAATAGTGATGGCAGGCGGCATAATTTAAATTTTGCAGAGTCCGCCCACATGTCCCAGCCTCCAGGACAGGTAAGAAAACAGCTGTTATCTATCAGCCCATAATTGTGCATTATTCTGGCCAAGAAAGAACTGTTTAACTGTGCAAAAGTCCATAGTCCATAAGTCTTGTGTATTGTTTATCTGCTGCCTGTAATCCCATAATTGTATGCAAAAGTCTTATCTGCTGCCCGTAACTATGTAAGTTCATAAGTATGCTGCTCTAATGTTTGTCTGCTGGCCATTGGTGTGTGTAAGTTTATAAGTATGCTGGCTGTTGGTGTGTGTAAGTTCATAAGTATGCTGGCTGTTGGTGTGTGTAAGTTCGTAAGTATGCTGGCTGTTGGTGTGTGTAAGTTCGTAAGCATGCTGGCCATTGGTGTGTGTAAGTTCGTAAGTATGCTGGCCATGTGTATGTATGTGTGTTGGTGGTTAGTGTTACTCAAACGCTGTACCTTAGGTACAGGTAGCAAGAGCCTGAATTCCCTGCGCACACCACTCTTTGATCTGTTCTCTTAAAATGTATGTTTTTCTAGCAAATTAGTGAGAACTGAATTCACTAAATAATGATAGCCATTTAAGTTTCAGTCTTCCTGTCTTTTAGGAAACTCATGGTAACACAAATAATTTTATTCTAGCAACTTTTCTCCGGTTATACAAGCAATGTTTAAACTGTTTTCCTGGTTTTACCCCCCTCTTCCCACAATCAATTTTGGCTTTTGCAGTTTTCTTGTGCTGCATAGTTCTTCAGCAGGAGAGATGTTTAGTGCTGCTTCTGCCAACTCTGTTTGTGTTAGTAGCACACCAGGTGGCATTCTTACTTTTGGTGCAGAAGGCTGTGGGTTCTATTCCCACAGTATATAGATGGATTGCTAATACTGTACTGTGTTGTACTTTTAAAGGGGGTGGATGCTGCAGTCCTGAGAATGTCCTCTTTGGCAGAGATACCTAGTAACTATGAACCTGTTATCAGTTTGCCATCCATTCCCTATTGCAATATTACTAGCTTATCTTTTTTTTTAATGTAACGCGTAATTTATTCCTCAAGGGCAACAGGCACTTTATTTGTAGATGAAACAATGACATTTAATGTTGTTTGCTAGCAGCAACCTCTTCATTAGTTACAGATCTCTTTAATGTGGAATTATTTAGATGACTTTTACTTCTGCAGAGATTGTGCATATTTACTGATACTGGTGGATTGTAAAAGTTTGAGTAGACTTTTACCATAGAAATGTTTTGAATTGGGCAGTTGTGTCATTACTGGTTCATTCATTTTGTTTCATTGCTTACTGGAAAAATGTTCAAAGCAATACATTTAAAATGCACTCTAACAAGTGTGCTGTATTATACAAGGAATATAATTGAATACAATCAGGAACGTGTATCAAAGAACACATGTATGTTTCATGTGCAAGCGTCCTATGATTTGAAAACAGCTTTATCCGCCATTGGCCAGATGCATTTTCTTTGAATGTGGGTTTTAATGCTGTTTCAATGAATGTGAGTTTATTTCAAGGGCAGAGAAGTTTTAATGCTACATCTATTTTCATTGAGAGACTGTATTACTTTGTTTAGCAGATGTCTATTTGTGCTATAAAATGTTAAATAAAAGTTTTAAATGAAATCCAAATAATAATTGTAGAAGTAAAGCAGCACGCACGTTACAGTGTTTATGGTAAATGCAGCAAAATAGCAAAGTAATGTGACACTGGAATGGCTACAGGGGCAAGGGCTGTGTGTATGGGGGGCCCCATTTGAGCATGATTTTGTGAGGGGAAAGGGTGGCAAACTCAAAGACAGCCCCGGGTGGCACAAACTCTAGCTACGCCACTGATCAGTAGGCCATGGAGAATGACTTTTGGAGGTCCTAGCAAAGTATAATATTCTTTTGTTAAGATTAGAATATTGCCTACCATTAAATGCCCTACCATAAACCCCACATATTACAAGTCACCAAAAACAAAATCCTATGGTTCATCTTCTCCCTTCCCAGTGAACATTTTAAACAAACAAAAAACAAACAAAACCCTTTACTACAGGGTCTAGGGACATATTTTGGTTGTCTGTTCTTCAGTTTGCGTTTGAAAGTTGGTATCCCACAATTCCATTGGAGTGGGTAGAGTTACATAATTATGTATGCAAGTTTTATGTTAATCAGCGTACAGATGTGCACCTATTTTCATGGGCCTTTGTCCAGATTTTTGATGTTTCCAGGTTGAGAGGAATGTTCCCTGTGCTTGGATATAAGCAAACCTCTTTGGTTTAAAATCCTCTATAGGAAATGTTCTCCAATGTTTCCCACTGTTCACAGCTGCTCAAAAAGCTGCCAGTTTGTTCATAGGGTGGTACCACTTCAGGTAATCTAATAGTACACTACTAAACAAGCTCACTTTGTCCTTTAAGTGACTCTCCCTTACTCCTTCCCATCTAGAAATTGTGTTTACATGCCATACATAGGATAGGCTAGATTCAGACCTGCTGAATCTAGACTGTTTTGTATCACTGTGCTCTTAACTCAGCCATCTTACATTAAGAGGGCCTCCCAGCACCCCTGTGGCAGAAGTGTGTAGCTCAGGACCCATATGAGTTGGGGATTGCTGGAGAAAGTCTCAATTTGGGGCTTTCCCATTGGTAGTTGTATTCAAAGTGTTTAAATTTGCCCATGTATAAGCCTTGGGTTTGTGTAAGTTTGCGGAGCTGCTCCACATTTTACAACTTTAGCCAGAGGTCTGGAGTGCATCTGCACTAAAATCCAAGGCATCCATTGAAAAAAAATGAAAAATAAGTATATTTTAAGCCAACAATACACGTTAACTGTATTTAATTGAATTACTGCTTCATTTTTGCTATTTGTGACTAAGTCCAGCTAACCTACTTCCTTCCCAAATACGACATTCAGAAACTTCCTGCCACAATGGACGGGCAGTTTCCCATCATTTCTCCTGCCAGCTTGATTGATACAGGCATCTTGAGGCAATGTAGCAATTACTTCATGTATACCGACAACCATTTACTCGTAAAGCAAAGTAACACCCTATGTGAGAGATGCAGATATACTATGGAACTGGAGTCGATTCTCTCACGTAAAAACAAACCAGACATCAACCAGCTTGTCAGCACACTCACTTCAGCTCTCACAAAAAATAAGGTCATGACACACATAGATCCATATATGCAGAGGTACTCACTAAAAGCCTATCGAAAGAACAGACACCTCCCAAACATACACCACCCACACTCACCACTAAGCAAAAAGAAACCACTACACATAACACATGCATGCCCATGTCTCAACAAATAAGTCCCTAAGGCAAAACACATCAGATGTCTCGGTTATAAGCGACTCCATAGTGAGACACAGAGATGTCCCCCTCACCAGACTGAATAAGGAAAAGGCCACGGTCAGCTGTCTATCGGGTGCCAGGGCCTGACAATCATGCATGCACTCAAGTCATTCAAGAATAAGTACCGTTATGAATCTGTCATAGTCCATGTTGAAGTGATTGACTTGAGAAGCACCTCTCTGGACTATATGAAGACAAACATGAAGGAACTCTCTGATTATGTGTCCCATACAGGTATGTACCTAACCCTAAGCAGTAGCCTACCCTTACCCAGGATGATGCCACAATATAAACAAAAAATGATTAACTTCAACAATTGACTCAGCTTCTGGTGTCAGTCCAGAGGGATCCAGTATCTGTCAGCCTGGGAGGATATGGTGGACAGACCTCCCTGCTTTGCTACAGATGGTCTGCACCCGTTTCCCCCAGGCTTTCAGATACTGGCAAAGGCCCTTGCCTCTCCCATAGTGCCTTTTTAGGCAATGTCAAAAAACCAAAATTCTCAACATAACAAAATCTAATCAAGAGACAAACTCAGGGTCATGATGCTTAATGTTAGATGTTTTAACACAAAATTGGACTCCCTGGAAGCATTCCTCACTTTGGAAGATGCAGACATCTGTGTTGAAAGCACCCTGGCTGTGAAAGGCTGCAATACCTTCTACATGTTTAGACCTCAAAATGAGAGTGTAGGATCCAAAGGTGGAGGTGTATCCAACTTCATTAAAACCAAATACACTTCAAGAATGGTCAAACAGCATGACTGTCTCAATCTATTCCATGTCAAATTAACCACTGGAGAGTTCCATACCACATCACTGCTAGCTATAGATCCCCTGCCATGAACCATGATAAGCACTTCGCCTACCTTGATTTACAGGAATCCCTCGCCATACAGTCCAACACCTTAGTCATGGGAGATTTCAACTATCCTTCCATAGACTGGGGGACATACATGAGCAAAAACACACTCACTTAGAGGTTCCTGGACTTTGTTAAAACAAATGCTCTGGGACAGATAGTCTGCACTCCCACTAGAGGCTCTACTGTTCTGGACATAGTACACACCAACATGGATGGGGGGTCACTGTTCTTCCCCATGAGTAATACCCTCCCTAGTTAGGTCAGACCACAAATCAATCTAATTTGAAGTAACTACTGGAACTGACACCCTCACAAGATCAAAAATTATAAAAAAAGTTACCAAAAGCGATGGTATAAAATGCCTCATACCACCAGTAAACAGATATTAATTATCACTATGCAGAAGTATACACAAATGCCCTGCACAAACATATAAGTGACTATGTAAACTCTGCTATACCTGAGCAGATCAAATCCAGGTCTTCCCATAAAAACAAGCCACCATGGTGGACTTCAGGTGTAAACAGATTATATAACAAGAGGAAGACACTGTTGTTTAAAAGCAAGAGGGATATCACTCTGCAGAGGAAAAGTTCCCTCCTGATCCTAAACAAGAAAATTAGAAATACTGTAATGTTTTCTAAAGTATGAAATTAAAATTACATCCCTAGCCAAGGATAATCACAAGGCATTCTTTAAATACATCCGAAGTTTAAAAGGGAATGCCCAGCTATGTGTTGAACTGGTTGTAGATGGGATCACTCATAATACACCGGAAGATATCCCCAACCTGCTAGCTGATAGATTCAGCAAAAACTTCACCTCTCCCATCCCCACCTAACATATCGCAAAGCATACCTGACACCAGCCCTCTGCCTAGTATCTCTAGAGAACAGGTCATCTCTGCACTCGCCAAGGCCAAAAACACAGCCTCAGTGGGACCAGATAATACCTCAGGTTGTTTAATAAACAATATAAAAAAAAAAAAAAAAAAGAGTAAAATCCCATGACTGGAGGAACTCCCTGGTCAACCTCAGTAAGAAGCTGAGATCCCTCATACTATCCTCCAAAGCTAGTTACAAAAACACAATTGCCACTGACTCTAAAGACAACCACAAAGCATTCTATAGCTATGTCAAGAATCTCAATGGCAACACTCAGATCTGCTCTGAGTTGCAGCACAATGGTACTAAATATATAGAACCAACTGATATTGCCAACATCCTGGCAGATAGGTTCAGTGCTAACTTTACCCCCCTCTCACCCCCTAGAGGGCCCACCTCTATATTGGAAGAATGCAAAGTTCCTGTAATCATGACTGCACAGGTAAAAAAACTCACTCACCAAAGCCAAGAACACAGCATCCATGGGACCTGACAATATCCCAGGCTGTGTTCTACATGAACTACAGAATAAACTGGCACCCTACCTAAGTACCATGTTCAATCATAGCCTCACCTCAGGCTTTGTGCCCACTGAATGGCACACAGCGACGGTTATCCCACTCCACAAAGGGGGAGCCACGACAGACCCCGGGAACTACCACCCCATTAGCCTGATGAGCCTAGTCTGCAAGGCCATGGAATGTATCATCATGGAACTCATAAACAAAGACATTGGTAATCTCCAAACTCTGGACCCTAACTAGTTCAGGTTTGTAAAAGGCAGATCATGTCTCCTAAACCTGATTGACTTCTTTGAAACAGTCACCAAGCCATAGATGAGGGTAAGGTGGTTCACGCAGCTTATCTAGATCTCGCCAAGGCTTTCAGCACCATCCCCCACTCTGGAATTATAGATAAGCTCACTAAACTAGGTATAAATCCCTATGTCACAAGATGGGTTGCCAACTGGCTCATGGAGAGAACCCACACTGTGAAAGTAGCAGACTCCAAATCCGGCTTCACACCAGTGACAAGTGAAGTACCACAGGGTTCAGTCCTGGGTCCTCTCCTGTTTGGTATCTACTTCTCTGAAGTACAGGCTAACACAGAAGGTCTTTGGCTAACAGAGTTTGCAGATGATTGCAAACTAGAAGCCATAACCGGAACTCCTAACGATGTGGACATACTACAAAAGGGCCTCACTGAGACAGATGCCTGGTGTCAAAGCCATGGTCTGAAGCTCAATGTCAAAAAGTGTATTGTCATCCCCTTTGGTAAAAACTCTGTACACATGAACTGCCACATAAGTGGTAGTCTACTTAATGCCAAAAGTGTGATAAGAGACCTTGGGACACAGGTGGACAGTAGTCTCTCCTTTGATAATCACATTGCCACAGTGGTCAGAAAATCCTTCTACGTAGCTCAACTCATCACAAAAGGTTTCTCATCCAGAAAAAAAGAGGTCATTGTTCCCCTCTACTCATCATTCATTAGACCCATTATAGAGTACAGCGTCCCTTTTGGTATGTACCTCACAAGACATCTACAACAACTGGAAAGGCCACAGAAATACCTCACAAAGAGGATTACTGGCCTCAAACAGATGCCTTACGTAGGCCATCTCAAAAAACTCCAACTTTACTCCGTCACATATCGCCTACTCAAAGGCAATCTCTGCCTAACATACAAAGCTATGTCAAACCCAGAGCTGCTGGACATGCTCCACTTAAAGAAATCCCAATCCCTCCGAGCTACATGCTTTAGGGACCTAAACCTTGTCACCACAACAAACAGAACACGCTGGAGGGATAGATTCCTGTCCCAGAGACTTCCCATACTCTGGAACAGACTACCTATCTATGTCAGACAGAGCTCCTCATTAGCACTCTTCAAGAAAAATCTTGATGATTGGATGGGAAATAGGAAATTCACTCCAGGGATCACTTCAACAGGGGCACAGGAAAATAATTCTCTTGTGTGTCGAAAGCCAGTGTACCTTTTTGGCTAGGCTTATATAGGCCCTAGGGCTAATAGCCTAGTACCTACCTATGAACCTATGAACCTATGAAGACCTAGGGGACCCACTTGGCATTTTCTTTAATCATAGGTTAAGAACTAGTTATGTTCCTGCAGAATGGAGAACAGCAACAGTAATCCTCCTTTACAAAGAGGGGCCATCAACTGACCCTGGGAAATACAGACCCATAAGTCCAACCAGCCTCATCTGCAAGGCCATGAAAATAATTATCATGGACCTTGTCAACATGGAAATAGGCGACCTCCAAACACTAGGCACAGCCCAGTTTGGCCAAATAGGGGTTAACCCTTACATTACTAGATGGGTAGCGGTAGCCAAATGGCTCACTGACAGAACACACTCTGTCAAAACTGGTGACACCACCATCACCAGTGTAGCACCACCGGGGTCTGTGCTGGGCCCCTTACTGTTTGGCATCTACTTCTCAGAAGTTCAGCCCAAAGTAGACAGCCTTTGGCTCACCAAGTTTGCTAATGATTGCAAACTGGGAGCAATCATTGAGTCCCCCAATGATGTCAACATATTAAAGGAGGGCTAACACAAACAGATGATTGGTGCCAAAGCCATGGTCTAAAACTAAATACAAAAAACGTATTATTATTCCCTTTGGAAAAACAGAATTCCCTACAAATTACAATACTGATAGCACCCTCCTGAGTTCCAACCCAAAGGTGTGAGACTTGGGAAGATAGGTTGATAGCAATCTGAACTTTGACCACCAAGTTTCCACAATGGTAAGGAAGGCCTTCATGTAGTGCACCTTAAAAGTAAGGGCATAGCGTCCAGGTTAAGGGATGTTATAACTCCACTGTACTCGACCCTCATCAGACCACTAATAGCGTATAATGCATCCTTTTGTATGTACGTGTTTTATAGGCTGCTGACAGGTGTCTTGTGCCTAGCTTATAGGGTAATCTCCAACTCTGCCCTAATGGAAATGCTGCACATCTTCAAGTCAAATAGCACAAGAGTCACTCACTCTAGGGATCTCAACCTAGCTTGTGACATTAACAAAACATGCTAGAGAAACAGATATGGCCCCCAGAGACTGCTGCTTCTCTGGAATAGACTTCCTATTCATACAAAACAGAGCTCCTCACTGACCCTATTCAAAAGCAACCCAGATAATTGGATGAGAGACCACAAATTCACCCCTGGGGTGGCACCCATGTCCCTCATGGACAGGAATAGCTGGTGTTGATCACAGACCCGCTCTGTCAATAAATTTGTTCTGCAAACTACCCAAAAAGAACAAATGGGGATACCTGGGTTTAACATGGCTAGACTTGTAAAGGTTCTAGGGCCACTAGCCTAGTAACCTCCTAGGAACCCATGAACCTATGAGCACCTCAAACTTTGGGGTAAAGTTATGCCTGCATAGCATTGTGGTGACGGAAGTAATACAAGTCCCCAGTTATCAGACAGCTCCTTTCTTCTGTTTTATACCAGGACTGTCCTCCTTTTACTTCCTTTCTCCACTTTATATCACTGTCCAGGAATAAATATTCTGACAGTGTTCACCTGAAGCCCTGTTACCTTTTCCAGTTTTCTCAGTTCAACTAATACCTTCAAAATGCCTTCCCTTGTCCTAGCCACATATATGAAAAAGCCACTGGCATATAAAGAAAGGTTGCTGAACTCCTGTCCCAGTCTACTACCCTTCCAGCACGCTGTTTTCCTTAAATATCAAATGCACATCCCACATGGATAATGTGTTCTCATGTTTTTCATTGTTAGGACATGAAATGACATTAATGTTCAAATGTACATGCAGTGCATGTTGAAGATACAACTAATCATGTCACTTGCCTTTTTAAGTTATATCAGCATGCTTCATGTTCTGTGTCCCTGTTTTTAGTGTTCTCATAGTTCTGCTCAGTTCTGATCTTATGTTTGTCATAGAGGTTTTGAGAACAGTCTGAAAGCATTATCATTTTATTTTTCTCTAATATTAACAGAATGAGTAGGTTGATCAGTCATGGACCTTTTTTAGCCATGACCTGGACAGTACAATGCAACTAATGTGAAAATTGTTACAGTGGAGGTTGCAATGCAGATACCTAGCTTTCATCATAGATGGGCAGAGTACCATAAGAATACATAACAGTAGAAAAATACATGCAGACATCACAAAATTATTTACATAATAAATCCAGTCCATCCAAAGAGACATGCTTTTTCACAATAAATGTACAAACAACTTGAAAACTTAAGCTAAAGAAACCTGAAAGATTTCAGATAAAAAATGTAAGAGTGGTGGAGAAAAAAGGAATTCCAGATGAGTGAAAGCAGGAACTGTTTGTGCCACATTCAATATTTCCTTGTTTTTAATCACTGACAAACAATGACCCATTATTATATAAATTGTGATTAAGCTTTCTAGCTTAAAAATTCCATCCTATATTGCGTCCACTCCATTCTTTTCTACCAATTTACCTCAATTACATATTTTTTCTAGTCTGGATGCCTGCCTAGAACCTTTGAAGGTACTGTCCTATGTTACAAGGTACTATGTTTGCAAATATTATCGAACCAGCTAGGGTTAAGTATGGCAGAAAGCCAACACTAGTGCTTAGCATTGTCGACTGCTTACCCTAAAATGAAAACATCTTTTGGTGGGGACTTGATAACATACCAGGTTGTCTAATAAATAGTGCAAAGCAGGCTCTTACTGATCCCTTCCTTAAGGTGTTCAACTTAAGCCTTTCCACAGGATATGTTCTTGAGTCTTGGCACCAACTGTGTTGGTGATGCCGTCTCCATAAGGGACGGCCCATCACTGACCCAAGTAACTACAGACCCATTAGTCTTGCTTGTCTTGTCTGTGCATCCATGGAATTAATGCATTATCAGTGAACTCATAAACCAGGACATTAAAAAATTGATCAGGCTTGACCCAAAACAATTTGGATTTGTTAAGGGTAGTGTCAAATAAATTGTTAAAATCAGACTGTAAAAATCATTAGGCTTTTCAAAATGACAGTCAATAACACAGGAAGCTCAAGTTCAAAACGTTTTACTAGTGTACACCAGGAGGCAAAAAACTATACAAAACAAGTATAGAGTTTTGACTGACATGATACAGGAAGTAAACTTCTTTAAATACACTATACACTCTAGCTGTGCCCACCTTACTGACGTGGTCAGTCACAGGGCACCTACATCATTACAGTCTACAATATTCTATTCATAAGAAGGTGCTGAGGTAATGCTTTTTAAAAGTTTTCCCATGAGAATAACACAGCCTTGCAAGGCACCTGGTCAATTACAATGTCTTTCTGTAAATGTTGCTCTTTCAAGGTTCCAGGCCTGTTCGAATACAATAGTCAGTTCATTTCTTAATACGTTCCTTTGTTTCTCTGGTAAGCAGCTGTACTCTATCTTCGATAGAGCTCACAAGGCCATCCTCCTCGGTGGAAGGAAGAAAGATATACATGCATGCATATTTATTTCTCTCTAACCCAGCAGATAATAATTGCTGAAAGACATAAGCCTGCTGAGCTGGCTACTGCCAGGGTCAGAGGTTAACCACACTGCAGCTAAGCTTCAAGCAATTACATGCAAGATCATTTCTACTGCCATATTGTTAAATAGAATCAAATGCATTACATATTATACTGTTTCTAAACTAGCACTACGTATATGTTTAAGTACACATTTTTCTAACATTCTCCCTCCTTTTAATGCTTTTTATTCTATTCAGAAACATAAACAATATTATTTCATTCCCTAGTCTCTTCTTCTCTAGAACTTTTAACTAGGCAAGTCATTTGTTTTATATTTCAGAAAGAATTTCATTTGGTATTAACAGATTCAACTCCAGGTCTTGATACATAGTCTCGGTTACAGATACATCAACAAAGTCCCTAACTAATCTTTTCATACAAGGTATCCCGCAACAGACACATGCTCCCAATATGAGCAAGACAACACAAATGGCTATCAAAATATTCATTAGGATTGAACCCCACCCACCAAATAGATTCTGGAAAAAGTTCGTCAGTGGGTTTGGGCCTGGTTCCGCCATTGCTGATACTTGCTGAATTACCTCTAGGTGGTCGTTGATTTCGTGCTCATTATCTGGTATATACGCACAGCATTCTTCTTTGATAAGCGCGCAGGTACCACCTCTCGCCGCTAGGGTGAAGTCAAGAGCCATTCGATTTTGTAGTACAACAGTTCTCATTGCATTCAGTTCATCAGTCACAAGTTCGAGAGCAGAAAAAGTCGCATTGCTCACTACTTCGAGAAGTTTTGACAATTTCCTCAGTTCCCAGATTGATTTGACTGCTCCATAGGCTGGGATTATTCCAGCCCAGGATATAACACTGTCACTCAAGTCCATATGAGTCAATTTTTCTTTATCTTTTACGGATGAATGATCTTTCCAACCAGCTTCGATTTTACCCACTGGATTAGTAGGTTTCTTGACTGAGTTCCCAGTTCTTTGAGCTATATCTCTTACATTTCGTATCTTACCCAGAGGCAATTCTGCAGTATGTCTTATGGCTGGAACCAGATAACCCAAAAAACAACTGCTGGACCAATTCTCAGGTAACCATTTATATGCTTTCTTCCCACAAACAAAATAACAATTTTCTACTTTAGTACTGATGCGGGTTAACTCTGAATGAAACATTTTCCTGTCTATAACAGACAACTGTTTATACAATTCAGGATTTTTCTGCACATCTTTCAATGTTGTTTTCATTAAGCTTAAATACGAATCATAATTCATGCTACAACTAATACTCTGATCTTTGGCTTTTATATAACACTTGTAAGACACAGTTATGTTACAATTACTCCAACCAACTTGGAGCGTATCATTTTTATAAAAACAAACAATTCCCTTTTGTGTAACAGGTAAGTACAGTGCCACTTTGTCCTGTGATCTCACAGAACCTGTATCAAAAGTAGATTTTCCCAAGTCTCATTTATCCCCAAGGGACAGCGGACATCAAAAGTCCTCCATATGCTGTAGGTATGGCTGTACAAACCCAGCAATTTGAAATGTTCATAGTCTCTACATACACACGTTTCATGGCTAGGTATGTGTTAAAGTTTGGATGCCAATCTGTGGCCAGTCCATCACGTTTCGTTATTTTTATCTGTGTAGTTATTTGCAGGAAAAACCCCAGCA
The DNA here is from genome assembly GCF_019279795.1 of Protopterus annectens. Lineage (NCBI taxonomy): Eukaryota > Metazoa > Chordata > Ceratodontiformes > Protopteridae > Protopterus > Protopterus annectens. Next base: position 267,925,074 of record NC_056733.1, read on the forward strand.
AAAGAGAAGTCACCACAAACATGGTTAATAAGTGTATGATCAGTAGGACAGTAAACCAATGTCTTTGGGGTTGCTTTGTACTTTTATACACTCTGCCCCTGGTCATTCTGTCTCTGTGGTATATCAGCTACAAAATGTTTATCAAGCTGGAAATTCTTTACCGGTTTGCAATGGGTCAGGTGAACCCAGGACGACCTCTCCGCAACCTTTACTGCAGTAGGCGTTGCCAACAGTACCTGGTACGGACCTTCCCACTTTGGACTCGTCCAGTTTTTTCTCTTGATGACTTTCAACCACACCCAGGATCCTGGAGTTAGCACTGCACCCGGCTTCGTCTGTTCTTTATCTGAAAAAGAGTTTAACTGCAAAACAGTCTTATTGGTTAACAATCTTTTCATATAACTGGCTAATGAGCCATCGACCTCCAGCTCTGCAGGCATGAGAGCTTTCCACTGTGGCACGTAATATGCCCTTCCAAATACTACTTCAAAGGGGGTCAAACCCTTTACATTTGGAACTGTTCTCATGCTCAGCAATGCTAAAGGTAAACAGCAAATCCAATTCTTCTGAGTCTCACTCATCAACTTCCTTAACTTATTTTTCAAAATCCCATTGTACCTCTCCACCAGTCCTGCTGACTGTGGGTGGTAAGTTTAATGATTCTTCAAGGAAATCCCAAAGAATCTCCCAAGTTGCTGAATTGTCTGGTTGATAAAATGTGTTCCATTGTCACTATAGATTTTTTCCGGTATGCCAAATCTAGGAATTATTTCCTTTACTAGGGCCTTTGCCACTGTTGCTGCATCTGGATTCCTGGTTGGAAAAGCTTCTACCCATTTTGAAAACATATCTATGATCACTAAACAGTATTTCTTTCCTTCACATTTATTCAGCTCTATAAAGTCCATACAAATAGTATGGAACGGATATGGTGGTGTAGGGAAATTCCCTTGCTTCGGTTTGAATGCTCCCTGTGCATGATGTTTACTGCAAATATGACACGCTGCACAAAATTTTTGTGTGTAGTTCGTAAATCCGTATGTTTGGAATATTCTGTTAACTAACTGTACCATCCCCCCTGTTGAGACATGGCTCTGCCCATGGCTCAACACAGCCGCATACCTAATTAAATTAGACGGTAATATTGGCTTTTTCTCTTTGGGGATGTACAGTCCGTCTTCAAGGATTGCTCCTCGTCTTACCCACTTCTGTTTTTCTGCTTTCGTAGTTAATGTTTGCATTGTTTTAAACATTTCTAAATCTAACATCTCTGAGGGTTGTAATTCCTCATTCAAAAAGAAAGTTTCTGAGTATGAGGCTGCTTGTTTTGCAGCTGCATCAGCTCGTGCATTACCTTTCGAAATCTTATCCTGTTGCTTTGTATGAGCTGCACATTTACAAATAGCTACTTTAGTAGGTAACTGAATGGAATCTAATAAATTCAAGATTAGTTGCGCATGATTAATCGGTTTACCAGTGGATGTTATCATTCCCCTATTCTTCCACTGCTGCGCAAAAACATGCACTGCGGAGAAAGCATACTGACTATCAGTATATATGTTCACACATCTGTCTTTCGCTAGAGTGCAAGCTCGTGTTAAAGCTATCAATTCTGCTGCTTGAGCAGACAAGTTAGGCTGCAGGGGTTGGGCTTCTACAATCCCAACATCAGTAACTACTGCATAACCTACTAGATTCTTTCCTGTAGGACCCTTCCTACATGATCCGTCCACATAAAATGTTACCTCTGCATCAGCTAAGGGTATATCAGTAAGATCCTGTCTGGGTAAAGTTATTTGCTCCATTTCCTGTAGGCAACTATGTGGTGTGCCATCCACAGGAGTCGGAAGTAACGTTGATGGATTTAATGTTGTACAACGTTCAATCACCATATGAGGTTGACTCAGCAGTATGGTCATACAAGAAAGATGTCTAGCAGGAGACAAGAATGCGATTTTCTCTTGCAGCAAAATTATTGCAACTGCATGAGGCACTCTCAAAGTGAGAGGGTGGAATAATACCATTGAGGCCGAAGCCTGTACTGCCATGGCAGCTGCAACAACTGCCTGTACACAATGTGGCAATGACCGTGCCACTGGGTCCAACTGCGATGAATAGTAAGCTATGGGGCGTTGCTTACTTCCATGCTGTTGCGTCAAGACTGACGTCATATATCCCTGCTTACAATCTACAGTCTGAAAAAATCTCTTATGGTAATTCGGGAGCCCTAAAACTGATGATGAAGCTATCAATCGTTTTAGCCTGCAGAAAGCTGCTTCTGCTACTGGAGTCCAATGTAGTATATCTTGTGCTGCCATAGGTGTTTTAAATATTAAATCAGCCAATGGAGCCGACTCCAAAGCATAGTTTGGTATCCAGCTTCGACAAAAGTTAGTCGTCCCCAGGAAGGACATCATTTCCTTCTTGGTAGTTGGCTTGGGTGCTTGCAAAATTGCTGCCTTCCTATCTGCATCTAATGTTCTACCCTCCATGGATACCACATATCCCAGGTACTTGACCTGTGTTCTCCAAAGTTGCAATTTATGCTTGTTTACTTTATGTCCCTGTTCTGCTAAAAATTTTAATAATGCTATTGTATCTTCCCTACATTGTTGCTGGGTAGGGGCCGCAAGCAGGATGTCATCCACATAAAGTAGAACTTGACTGCCCCCGGGTGGAGTAAACCCTGCCAGGTTGCTAGCCATCTCCTGTGCAAATATTACTGGACTTTCACAGTATCCCTGCGGTAGTCGAGTATAGGTGTATCTGTTACCATGAAATGTAAAAGCAAACCAATACTGACTATCTGGATGTATAGGTATTGAAAAGAAAGCATTGCTTATATCTACCACAGTAAAATACTTCTGTTGTGGCTTTAAATCATTCAATAAAGTGTGTGGGTCTGGCACCGTAGGTGCCCTAGGTATTATTGCATCATTTACAGCCTGTAAATCCTGTACCATCCGCCATTCCCCGTTTGCTTTTCTAACAAGAAATAGAGGGGTATTACATGGTGAATCTAAAGATTCTACCAGTACTCCTTTCTTAAGTAATGTCGCTATTATAGGCTTGATTCCCTGCTCTGCATCCTTCCTCAAAGGGTATTGTTTCTTTTGCAGTCTAAATGCTGACTTCGGTGTAATGGTTACTGGACCTGCTGTCCGAATAAGCCCTACATCTGATTTCCCTGTTGACCAAAGAGTGCTTGGTATATCACACAAGGCTTTTTCTTCTTCTTCTAGCAAGAACATCAATCAGCTGTCCTCACTTTGCTGTAAGTGTACAGCTGGACGTGCTTGCGTTAGCCAATTTAATTTTTGCTTCTGTATTCCCTCTTCTGACAATTCTAAGTCGATTTGCCTTTCCCATCTTGTAACTTTTTCACCCAGGTCCACCCATCTGACATTTTTATGTTTGGTTACACTGACATGCGGTGGCCTGTTGGACTTATATAGTCCCATGAATTCCTGTGGTAATGAACAACTCAGCACACTATTACCCTCAGTATCCCAGTACAAGGTTCGTAACACTAGTCTATTGGGAGGATGTCTGCACAATGTTTGCTCATATTCCTTATCAGGCCCTGGTGTGCTACAATAGTACAGAGTACAATGTAACGAATGCTGCTGATCAATGTGAAGGGAGCGTACCTTACTGATGGCTACGTTCATCAGTTCCTCGGTTACTGCCCCTGGACCAGTCGTGACGAGGTCCTGGCTGTACCAGTAATGGGATTCACCCTCCTATCGCACCACAAAAGTATCCATTTGCCTTTGTGCCTCCATACCCTTCATGGTAGGAACTACTGCTATGCCAAAGAGCTGCATAAGGTCTCTCCCCAGTAAATTTACTGGACATTTTGCAGAAAGTACTATTTTACTTCTCTGGGTCATACCTGAAACAGGGTCAGTTATTGCTATATCATGGGAAAGTGGTTCCCTGTATAGCTGCCCGTTTGCTGCTTTCACTAATATGTAGTCAGGTGATTCAGAGTGTTCCGGTAACTTTGAAGGGTGTATCAAAGTTCGTGATGCTCCTGAATCACACAAAAATCTCACTTCCCTCCCCTCCACCAGAAGTGTAACTTCCGGTTTTGTGTCCGCCAAATAGAGTTCCAAGCTCAACAAGGCTAAATCTAAAACTTCGCTTTCCTCATTTTCTACATCTGTTTGCACTTCCTCTATTCCTTCTACTGTGTTTACATTTTCTCCCTGCCCATTAGTCTTTCCTGATGACTGTTGAATGTTATGACTATCATATAGTCAATCCTCATCACTCCTATCCTTCCCTTCCGTAGACTTTTTTTATTCAACCTGCAATCCCTTGCTAAATGTCCCTTCTTCCCGCACTTGAAGCACTCACCTTTTCTCTTTCTTTCCTCAAAAACCTCTGAGTCTCTGTCAGAGCGTTTATTGCCCTGGCGTTCTCCTACCCTTTTTACCTGACTGTACTACAAAGACTTCTGCTCCGTCTTCAGCTGTGAAGACCTGCGTCTTCTTTTTCTTCTTACTGTTAAAATGTCTTTCAGCATGCCTAGCATACTCCAGTAAGGCTTGTAGCCTACTGGATTCGATGATCTATCATATGCTTTGTAATAAAGCTACTGATAGGGGCAATGCAACCTTTCAAAAATGCATTTTTCAATTGTTGTTCATATGAACTATCATTTTTCTGATTTTCAGGAATAGGCATACCACTATGGTTATTGAAACATTCTAATAATCTACCATAGTACCCATCTACAGTTTCATTATCTTGTTGTATGCACTGATTAATACAGGTCCAATCTGCTCTAGGTTTCCATTTTTCAGTAATTCGGTCCGTAAGACCCTTCAACCTAGTGTCTAATTCTGTGTCACTATGTAGGAGTGGTTTAAGTTGTGCGTCACGAGCACTCCAGACGCCACAAACCATGTGCCAGTCTGGACCTATAATTTGTCTAATCACCTTCTCTACTTCATCCCCATTTAAGTGGTAACTCAATCGCATACCTTGTAAATCTTGTATAAACTTTTCATGATTAATTTTTGGATGGGGAATTCCCTCTGTAGCTTTCCGGATATCTTCCGGTGTCCATGGTCTATACACTAAGAGGGTTGGGTCCTGGCCTTCCTGTCCTGCCTGAGGGTTCGGTACTTCAATTAATGGACAGATTTCCTCACTCTCTTCTAGTGAATCTCTTCTTAGTTGAGTGTCCCTAAGCCTTTTACGTGTTCGGGACCTAGTTTCAATAGGTTCTCTTACAAATGGTTGTTTTAATACCCCCATTGCCTCAGGATAACGTGGGGGGGGACCAGCCTGCCCTCCCGCTTCATATCCTGGATAAGGCATCGGAGGGGGTGGAGGGGGAGGGGCCGTCGCTACTACTGTACTATTATCTTCTTTATCTAAGAATAATGCTTTCGCATTTTTAGTCTTCTGTTCCCTTCGGTTCACTTCCTCAATCCACCTATGTGCTTGAGGAATACCCAACTGTCGCTGTTTTTTCGCCTGACCTTCAAGGCCAGATTTTAACTGTTTCAAAAGTTTCACTAACGAAACTTTGTCTAATTTACCATCAAATTCAAATTTATTAACCCATTTTGCAAAATATCTCACATTATCTGCTCTCTGCAATTGCATATACTTCGCATCATCCGTCAAAGGCGGATCTCGCGATCTCTTAGTGCACTGATTTCCCATGTCTTAAAAAGACTGTTACGTAACCCTTCTCTCGTACCACATGGTATCTTCTTCCCTGTATCCACAGTAGTGTCTAGAATGACTGTTTACTTTGCTCTGTTTTTTTTCCCCTGATCTATGACCAAATATACAGTACTTCAATTCGCTCTCGACCTGCTACCACAAATCTTAACAACAGTACACTGTAACCTGGTCCCTGATCTAAAACAAAGACAAAGAGGGAAACTCTCCTTACCTGAGCCTCCTGTTTATGACTGCAAGTTTTCTTCTTGGGATCCAGTTTTCCGCTTTTCAGCCACAGATCAGAAAGTGGACAGCCTCTTTACACACAACAATTCAGTCGGAGGTCTTTTCACTCAAGAAGAACCATTTTGGCAACTTCTCCTGCGCAGATTTATTACCACTCATGCACTCTGACCTGTAGCTTACCAAGGGAATTCCAGCTTGAAGGACCAAAATGTCAAATAAATTGTTAAAATCAGACTGTAAAAATCATTAGGCTTTTCAAAATGACAGTCAATAACACAGGAAGCTCAAGTTCAAAACGTTTTACTAGTGTACACCAGGAGGCAAAAAACTATACAAAACAAGTATAGAGTTTTGACTGACATGATACAGGAAGTAAACTTCTTTAAATACACTATACACTCAAGCTGTGCCCACCTTACTGACGTGGTCAGTCACAGGGCACCTACATCATTACAGTCTACAATATTCTATTCATAAGAAGGTGCTGAGGTAATGCTTTTTAAAAGTTTTCCCATGAGAATAACACAGCCTTGCAAGGCACCTGGTCAATTACAATGTCTTTCTGTAAATGTTGCTCTTTCAAGGTTCCAGGCCTGTTCGAATACAATAGTCAGTTAATTTCTTAATACGTTCCTTTGTTTCTCTGGTAAGCAGCTGTACTCTATCTTCGATAGAGCTCACAAGGCCATCCTCCTCGGTGGAAGGAAGAAAGATATACATGCATACATATTTATTTCTCTCTAACCCAGCAGATAATAATTGCTGAAAGACATAAGCCTGCTGAGCTGGCTACTGCCAGGGTCAGAGGTTAACCACACTGCAGCTAAGCTTCAAGCAATTACATGCAAGATCATTTCTACTGCCATATTGTTAAATAGAATCAAATGCATTACATATTATACTGTTTCTAAACTAGCACTACATATATGTTTAAGTACATAATTTTCTAACAGGTAGAGTCTTCTTCTTCTTCTTTCAGCATTTTCCCGGTTAGGGGTCGCCACAGCGGATCATCTGTCTGCTCATGATTGGCAGTGGAGTTTTACGGTGTCGAGTTGCCAGTCCGGCTCCCAACCTTCCACAGAAGGCACACACACACATTCATACCTAGGGCCAATTTAGAGTATCCAATCCACCTACTGCATGTCTTTGGGATGTGGGAGGAAACCGGAGCACCCGGAGGAAACCCATGTGACCACAACTGCTAAATCTTGTGTGCTTCTTTGTAAAGGTCAAACAGGTGGTGGATAGTGGTCACACTGTTCATGCGAAGTACTTAAATTTGTCAAAGGATTCTGTCTCAATCTCACATGATTCTTAATAAGCTAATGGCCTTAAACATTGATCCCTAAGTGGTAAGATGGCTTGTAAACTGGCTCAATGACAGAAGGCATGTCATCAAGGTCCGTGATGTCTCCTCAGTTAGGGGAAAAATAAGATCCATGGCAGTCCTCAGCATTCCATACTAGGTCCCCTCCTTTTTGGCATTTATTTCTCTGACCTAAACACTGACAACAAGGATCTCTTGCTGACTAAGTTCACTGACGATTATAAGTTGGGTGTAGTTAAATCAACCAATGATATTAACACCCTTCAAATGGAACTAACATCTGTTAACTTCTGGTGCATCAAAAAAGGGCTCAAACTAAATTTCAAGGAAGGTGTACATTTGAGGAATGGCCTGGATAGTAAAGTGAAGTTTTGTAAAGGTAATTGTCGAAGTAGAATGTTGGTATATTTGGCTACCTGTACCCGATGTCCTTCATTCTATGTCGGTAAAACGGAAAGGGCACTGAAAGATAGAATTTATGAACATATGAATGACATCAGGATTAAAAAGGAGACCAGTGCCCTTTACAAGCATACTACGTTGTGTAGTTTGTTTACCGATTTTAAATTTGGTATTTTGGATATGGTTAAAATGGACATCAGGGGAGGGGATGCTAAAAACATTCTACTACAAAAGGAGATTAGGTGGCAATTGAGACTGAGGTCTAACATTACACCAGGTCTCAATGAGTATATCAACATAAAGGCCATCCTAGTGGACAAAGCAGGAATTGTTTGACTCCCACCCATTCACCAGAGTTTCTTTTAGTTTTGGTTAATTCATGATAACATCATTAAAAAATATTTTTGTGATATATACAAAAATATATATATATATTTTTTCAAAAAATATATACAACACCAGTAATTTTCTTAATCATCAGGACAAGATTTAAATATTTTTAATAATATTTTTAAATATTTTTAATGATTTATTATTATATATTTATTATTGTTTTTCACATTTATTTAATAATTTATCATTATTACATATTTTTTATTCATTATTATACTAGTTTTAGTGTAAATTAAATACACGGCTGAATAAAAATGAGGGCATTCTAAATTTATTATTATTTATAACACATCAAACATGCATTACATTTATTTATAAACCTGTTTTTTAAAACAAAATAACTTATTAATTTTTATTAATTTTTAACAATTGTATAATAAATAATTTTTCTTCTTTTTTTATATATACATATATATAAAGAAAACCAGATCATATGTTCAAGCACTGTTGCACTTTATATCAGCTTTTCAATGTTTTGCAGTTTAAACAAGGAAACAGTATATTCAAGGAAGAGATTTTTTAACCTTCAGAGTTCTGGTTTCAACAATTGTAATCAATTGAATAATTCTTTGTAAATTAGTTAATTGTTTTTAATGTGTATAAAAACAGGAGGCACCACTGGTTCATTATCTGATGAAGTCTGCTTTGGGCAGACGAAAGCGCTCATTCCGTTGAATTTTACTGTGAGAGTTGGAAAATAAAAGAATTGATTTATCTGTCGGTGGTACGGAACTTTTTGTCTTTTTGGTTACAGTAACTTTGTCTAGTTTAAATTTCAAGGAATGCAGTATCATCTCCTTCAGAGAATAGCAAATTCATAATACCTACTGTATCAATGACACCCCACTCTCCAGCGAGTGTGTTAACAGGGACTTGGTCACCTGAATCAATGGTCCCCTTTCCTTCAATCACTATCTAGCAATTGCAGTCAAAAAATCATTCTGTATTTCACAATTAATCACAAAGGGCATCTTATTGAAATCCATGGAAGTTATTGTTCCCTGTATTCTGCCCTGGTTAGATCTATTATAGAACATAATGCACCCTTTAGTATGTATCTCACTAATCACAAAAAAAATAAAACAACACAAGGGTCTTGGGTCTGAAAAGACTTAGTTATCAGTAAAGACTGGACAAATTGTTCCTGTACTCCATGATTAAACTCTTGCGTGGAGACATTTGCATTTCTTTCTGTGCTTTCAGGGACCCTGTTATCCAAGAACTCTTCTTTCTCGATATACCATTTAATGTACCCTACACTAGAACAAGAGATTTCAGTTTACATACGGTAATAATAATAATAATAATAATAATATAAAAAAAAAACTAAACAGTAAGATAGGGTCATCACCCAGCCCCTCCCCTTGCATATCAAGCAATATGATTCCATATCAGCTTAGACAAATGGATGGGTGGCCATTGGATGCCCTACAATAGACTTCAGGACTTACAAGCCTTGGCCTTCTTGAAAAGGTTGGTAAAGCCAGAGGGTGGTTATCGGCAAGGCACTTATGCCCTCCGGTCACATATACTTTTATTTCCTATGATTTCTCTGAACCTAAATTTTCACAATCCACTGTCTGCTTTTTGGTAACTAGTCTGAAGATTATCCAGCTCAAATTCAAGCAGTCTGAGGTTTGAATGCAGCTGAACTTGAGTTAACTATGATCTATAGCAGTGGGATACCACAGTCTAGCCCTAACATTAATAACAGTTTGGGTGAACATCATGGATGCAAAGTGATCGTTTGTTATGCTACAGTCCTTACAAATATTATTGCAAAGAGCATTTGGCACTGACAAATGCCTGTTCGTACATTTAAGGACCTTTTATGCACTACTGAAACATGGCTAAGGTCATACTGCCATCCTATTGCCTTGCTGATTTTGAAGCGTCTTCAATTAAGGTCACTATTTCTAAAGACTGTAATGACCCATCAATTGATTCTCCATTGCAATTTATGTGAAATAGATTTACAGAGTCATATAAATGTCATACTGAAAGTGTTACTCATTACAGATTTTCAGATTATTTATCTTATTCTTGAGTTGGAAAAATACTAAATAATGATGCTGTAAAAGACATGAAATAAGCAATAGTGTCAACTGGGAAAACAAATCATTAGGTGCCATGATTCACAGCTCTCATTCTCAGCTAGCTAATTCTTGCTCAATACAAACATCATTTGACAATGTAGTGGATATGTTTGCCCCAGCCTTTTCAATTAGCAGGAATTAGGACTATTTATTGAGAGTTTAATTTAACAAGACTTTTACCTAATCTGCTACTAGATACCAGAAGTAACATGATAGCTGGAGCAACACTGATAGGTGCTGTTTTCAGCCTGAGCAGCCAAGAGTATTATTTTAAACAGTGAAAGATTTTTCTTATCTTATGAAAACATGGCATGTAATAACACACTGAAGACGCCAACCACTATAAATTCAAATAACATGGAGTCACTTTATAAGGCAGTGAATGTGAATATGTCATCAGAAGTAAAGAGGTGACCAGGATTTTTCTTGCCTAGGAAGCCTTATCAGACAGCATTGTTAATACAAGCATGAAAAGCTTTGCCCAGTCTTGTCTCATCTCTTTAAAGCTTCATTTACTTCTAGCTGCGTTTATCACAATGACCAGCTTGGTTTTGTCAGACTAATGCTATTTTTTTTAAGTGAACCTTGCCGTTTATTTTTTATGTGCCAATGCTCACAAATCTGTAAGTAGTCAAGGCATGAACTGTGTAGTCAGTTCCGTAGAGAATCTGTCACTCCCTCTGAGGTACAGCTGAGCTTTCTACAGATAACGAAATTCAATAAGCAAGCTAAGGCTATCTGTACCATCAGTACTTACAACTCATTTTGTTCAAAAGCTAACGTCATTTTTTAAGCTTCAGCAACAGAGACAACAGTTGCATATGTGTACATACCCTGTAAAACACAGTACTATAAAACAGTGATAGCATGTACAGCTGACCTAGGATCAAAAATATAATTCTTAAACATGTACTTGCTGTGAAGTGGGGGTCAGTACAAGTATTAAATTATAATGCCTTCAGCCTTACTGCATGGGGTATGAACTCCACTAAAATAGTTAATGTACATGTCAGGGGAAATTAGAGTCTATAAAAACGTTTATCTATCCTGTCCTAAAGGAAGATACCACCCCCTCTTCAATCCTTTTAAAGTAACCTTTGCTCCTTTAAAAGGCTAGACAACACAGCTTATTAAAGCAAGAAAGTCAAAGCAGCTTATTAAAGCAAGAAAGTCACAGAGGAAAGAAATATTGAAAAAAAGATTTGCAAGATTTGCAGGATACATGCAATATTACATGGCAAACATCAAGGAAAAAGCCTCTACCTCCTGTGATGCAGGTAAAAGTGTTATAAAATATTTTAAAAGACTCCACATGCACAGATTTTGTGACAGTCAACGTTATTACACATCACAGTGTCACAGCTAGGCAGGATGAGACAAACATGCAGAAATGCAATACACCCACCTACCCTTCCATTCACACTCATATACACCTGCAAACACAGACACAGGTTAAAATCTCCAGTGGAAGAAGGGAGTCAAGAGCAGCTGAGGTGAAGAGAGTTTGTTATACACCATCATGTTATGCCCTACAGCTGGTACAAGTAGTGCAACTTACATTTTAAGGCTTAGTTTAGGACATGGCACATCAGAATAAAATGCAAATTAGTAGCCTGTTTATGTTGTGCTGAATTATACGAACATTACGTCTAAGTCTGTAAGCTATGCCACATTATCCACACATTTTAAGTTACTATTAATTAATTATGTATTTCATCAATTATTAATGATTAGTTATTTGTTATATTACTTTATTGTGCCATGCAATAGTTATTGAGACACTTTTTTTCTAGACTGTAAAATTGCTCCTTGCAGACTACTGCATAACACCTTATTGGATCAAACTAGTCATGTAGGTTATCTTCTTGTGGTTGAAGAGTCATTTTTTTGAGTGATTGTTTTGTATGAGAAATTTGACAAAATGCATTGTGCGACAAGCACCTTTCACTGAATACTGGAGTTATTATATGATGTTAGATGGACCGTGTATGACTAAGGTTCAACTTGCTACTCAGAGCTCTAGCATCTCAGGAAGAAGAGGAATTAAGTGGAGTTGAAGAAGAATGGCAGTGCTTCAAAACAGCATGTGTGAGAACTTCAGAACAGATACACGGTCAATCCAGGCCAATCCAGGCAAAGAAATAAGGTACACAAGTAAAGCTGGTGGTGGAATGCAGAATTCCAGAAAGTTACCAAAAGATGCCGCAGTGGTATGGCAGTAGCGTTGTTACCTGACAGCAAAAGGTTCTCCCGTTCAATTCTCGGCATGGCTTGGGAGTGCCTTTTGTGTTGAGTCTGCATGTCTTCCCCGTGGTTGGGTAGCGTTCGAAAGACATGCGTGCGTAAATGGGCATGCCTTCGTTGAAGGTTGGGTGTTGAGCTGGCACCTCGGCGTTTCGTAAAAATCTACTGCCAATCATTAGCGGACTGGAGTTCCACTGTGGTGACCCCTTACCAGGAAAAAGCCAAAAGACAAACAACAACAACAACCAAAAGAAATATGGAGTGTAGGAAAAAGTAGGAGGTAGAAAAGTAAAGACATGCTAAAAAGGGATACTGTTGGCTAACAAAGAGAGTAGTTGTAATAGCAAAGGACATGTATGAGAAGTAGTCTACCAGCTTCTGGAAAGTAACTCGGCAGATGACATGAAAATAAAAAGAAAAACTCTATGAATTTTCAAGGCAAACTGAGAAACATAAAGAAGACAGACACCCTTCATAAGGGACACCATCAACAAGCTGCTCACCAGTCCACAGGATATCAAAGGCAGATGGAAGGAGTACTTCCAGCAGCTTCTAAGTGAAGAAAACCTGACAGAAGCTGTATTGCTCTAGACGCAGCCAATGATGAAAGGGGAAGAAGAGACCAACCTTAAAAGAAGTATTTCCAACAATAAGGAAAATGAAGTCAGGGAAAGCAGCAGACTCAGCTGAGGTCAGCATATATGATCAAGATGCTAGGTGAATTACAGCATAAATTACTCCTGATGGTACTCATAGCAGTATGGAGTGAAAGGAATACGCCAGATGACAGAAGAATAAACATTGTAGTATCAGTGTACAAGTAACAAAGGGGGCATTCACAACTGGGGGCAGTACAGAGGTATCAGACTCCTGTGATATCATATATAAGTGTTGGAGAGGGTGACTGATAAATGAAAACACAGAGCAGTAGAAAGTAATATGGGAGATGAGCAGTTAGGATTCAGATCAGGGTGCAGTACAACCAACCCCAATGTTTGCAGTGAGAAAGATACTGGAGATGGGGTCAGAAATGAGGAAAGAGTGCAACTGGACATTCTTAAAGATGAAGATAGCATATGACAAGGCCCAAAGAAAGCTCACTAGGTCAGTCCTCTAGTGGTTGAAAGAGACATTGGTAGAATTACAAAGACCCAATGATACAAATATGAACAGTGTGCGATCTTCCAGAGGGGCTCCCAGTGAGACTGGGTGTACATCAGGGTTCAGCTCTGGGCCCATTGTTCATACTGGTGTTGGACTGCATTAGTTAACAAAACAGAGGCAACATTTCTACAAAGCTGCTCTATGCAGACAAAGGAGCATTACAAACTCTGAATGGGAACTTCAGCCAATGACAGGGGAATGGAATGCAAAACTGAAAGCACATATAAAGAAACTCAGTACAGACAGTTATCATGGCAGCAAATGGGTGAAATCAAAAGAAAATGAAAATGGAGATAGAAAGAGAACAGTAGAATGGTTAACAGCTTTATGTTTCTGGGAGGGGGGGTGGTTAAAGAGACGGGAAGTATGAATGAGGAGGCCAAAGCTAGAATCAGAGGGCCTGCAGCAAAATTGCACAGCATCTCAAGGGTAGTGTGTGACTGAAAAATCCCAGAGATTTGAAAAGTAAGGTGTACAAAAACAGTGGTGCGACCAGTACTTCCATATTGTACAGTAACCTGGACAGTGAATGCAGAGCAGTTGAGGAAGCTATAGGTAATGGAGACGAAGTGTCTCAGAGGGGTGTTGGATGCATACTGTGGGATAGATGAAGACATTATACTTCAGAGCAGAAGCCAAAGGAGCTCCATTTGAGGCGTGGTTCAAACAAAGCAGACTATAGTTGTTCGGGCAAAAGTGCAGGAAAACAGAGAATGATTTAGTGAAGCTGATTTTGGACAGACAGGAAGAAGGAAAGAGGAAACAAGGAAATCCAGCAAAGATATGGAGAAAAGACCTGTGACAGTCAGGCATGACTGCTAATAAGGTAGGAGTGTGTCATTGAAGTGAGTGAATTGGCAACTAATGGTGAAAAATGTAATAATTCAATTTTGCATAATGAACTGTTAAAAATGTTTGATCGGCATGGGACTGAATACATGGAGCTAGTTATTCACCACAATAATGTAGCCATCAAGTCTTTAACTAAGGAAGTGATGGAGTTGGACAATAAGATCACAAAAGACCATGATAACAAGTTTGAATATTTTTGAATTTTGTGCTCTATTGAAGAGCAAATGGAATTCATTAAAAATAGAAAGTTCAAAAAGTTAATAAGAGATCAGAACACTTACAAGGACAATAAAGCATACCCTTCACCCCCTAATTCGCAAGGCTGGTATCAGCATGATAATGAAAATGGCCCACTTAATGACAATGACAGTGAACATACATCTTCAGGCAATAATGATGTCAATGTTTTTTAGATGAGAGTCATGCGAATAGCCCCAGGCGCTCGGAACGTCTGAAGAATCAGAGTTATCACCAGAATTGGGCAACATCCAAAAACAATGGAGCCACACAAGTGAGCAGGGGGAGGTCCAAGAACTTTTGAGGGAACAGTCGGAATACATGGAGGGGGAATCAATGATCTTAATTGATAAAGTATTTGATGATATTGCGTCCCCCATATTTCAACTGCCACCCCCTAACAATTATACATAATAAAGTAGGCGACTTTAAAGTGTACAATTTTTCTTCTTTGGATGTATCAACTGAGTTTTGTGACTTGTTGTCCAAAGGTTTAACTTTTGTGCCTACGAAAAAAGTTGATATGGTTCAAACTTTGATTTGAAATTTTATATACATAAATTGAATTTACAAGTACTATTCTTGAATAATGTGTTTGTGGAAAATATGTTGAGAATAGCCAGTACATACAATCCACCATTACATAATTTGCTTGTCCTTTTTCAAAACATTTGTGAACTTGATATCAGGGCATTATATAATTCTCATGTAGGGTGGTCAAATGTTTCTAATCTAACCCATAATGAGAAATGTATGGTAACTTTGTTGAAGAACATGCGAGGTGTTAGATGCATTAAACCAGATAAAGGTGGGGGTATGATTATAATGGACGAATGCGATTACATTAATAAAATGTTATGTTTATTGCATTCTTCCACCTATGAAGAAAGTTCACTTAGTGAGATGAATACAATGTATGGTAAAATTAGAATATTTTTGCATGATTTGTTTCTTCAAGGTTCTATTAATATAAACCAATACAATTACCTCACAGTTGAATATCCTATCATGCCCACCATATTTGGATTCCCCAAAATCCATAAAAATATGGACCAACCGCCTATGTGCCAAATTGTGGATGCTAGAGGGTCAATCACACATCCCCTAGCAAAAATGCTAGATACAGAATTAAATAAATATGTTTGAGGAAGCACACATTTTGATTGATTCGTGGGATTTTTTGAAAAGATTGAATAATATTGAGTACAAAGAGAATTATTTGACTTGTGCGGTGGTGCAGCGGTAGTGTTGTTGCCTCACAGCAAGAGGTTCTCCCATTCGATTCTTGGCTTGGGTTGGGATTGCCTTCTGTGTGGAGTCTGTATGTCCTCCCCGTGGTCAAGTAGGCATTCGAAAGACATGCATAGAATGGGCATGCCATCATTGAAGGTTGGGCGTCGAGCTGGCAACTCAACACCACAAAAAAAAAACAAACAACTGCCAATCATTAGTGGACCGGAGTTCCGCTGTGGTGACCCCTAACTGGGAAAAGCCGAAAGACCAACAACAAAGAGAATTATTTACTGGTTACTATTGATATTAAAGATTTATACACAATAATACCACACACCATCAGTGAAGAATGGTTCTGTGAATATTTGATTTCTAAAGGTATTGAACAAGATAAGGTCAATACTTATGAACTTCATTTGGACCTAGTGTTAAAATCGAACTTTATTTTGTTTAACAAGAAACTATACATTCAAAAAGAAGGTATAGCAATGGGGTCATGTTGTGGAGTTTTATATGCTAACATCGTAGTTTTAATGTGGGAATATAAGTTTTTGTTCCCATTCTCACACTATTCCCACTGCGATTTATACCTTTGTTTTCAAGATGACATCTTTATCCTTTGGTCAGGGTCTGTTGAGGCATTTCATTTATTTATGGATTTCATTAATCAAACTACATAATTTTTGTGTTTTACACATTACTTTAGTGATGTATGTATTTTCTATTTAGATGTTCCTGTTGGAAACGATGTAGAGAATGGTGGATTTACAGCTGAAGTTTATCGTAAACCAACCTTCTCTAATAGTTACTTGCACTATGATAGTAATCACCCTTTTACTCAGAAACGAGCAATAGTAAAAGGGCAATTAGTCCGAGTGGCTAGGATGACAACAAAATGGAGTAGGTTTATTCAGGAATGTGAAATAATGAAAAACATGTTTGTTAATCGAGGCGACCCATTATGGTTTTTAAATGAGCTGCTCGAGGAAGTTAAACATAAAAGAGAAATGGGACATTTTATTCCCTTAGTTGGTAATTCTTCAGGTAGTACTAGGTCTAGTGAGTTTACCAATGAGGGTGTCTCTAGTTCTGATGTAGTGACAAAATGTTCTAATGTGTTTATAACTACTTTTAGCACTGATAGTTATGTTTTAAAAGAAATTTTACAAAACAACTGAAACATTTTAATGGGTGATAATTTTTTGAGAGGTAAAATTGGGGAAAGACCCATTGTAGTTTATAGAAAAGGTTGTAATTTGAAACAGATAATTGAATTTAACAAAACTCAGAAAGTGGGACAGATGACAAAATGTAGGGCTTGTACTTTATTTAAACATGTATTGGAAGGCACACTGGTCAGCATTAATAATATGGATATCACTATTTTTGGTAAACACGATTGTAATTCTTGCAAACTAGTGTATTGTGCTATTTGTGTTGCTTGCCCATGTTTTTTATGTGGGCAAGACCAAGCGTAAGCTCAAATGTAGGATTAGTGAACATCTGAGCGATACCTGAAATAAAAAAATAACTAATGCTTCGGCCAGACATATTGAAAATAATGCCAAACATCAATTCAAGTTTATTGTGTTGCAAGCATTAGAAATTAATAGTAGAGGTGGACCTTGGCCATTACATCTTGAAAAAGCTGAACTCCGTTGGCAATTTCGTCTTGGAGTTCATTAATGGCCAGGTCTGAATGAAGCAAAAATAATAACCTGTTTACTGAAATTAAAGGCTCTTCTAAGACAGAAAATATGCCTTGCTTTTATGAAAAGAAAGTGTATTTTAAGAAATTGTTTGTTATTTATGTTTGTGTTGCTATTATATGCTTGTTATTTTAAAATTTAAATGAATGTTCTTGTGAATGAAATTGTAGGATGGGGTGTGTCCCTGTGCTGTGTTCTGATCCGTTTTCAAATTTTGAAGTTTTCTATCTGATTGGTTCTAGGCTATTTAAGGAAGAATTTTGAATGAGATTTTATCTGATGAAGTTCTGAAATTTTGGGACGAAATGCTGTATTTATCGTTGTGAGGATAATCCAAATAAAGCTGCGTATTATCTGTGGTTCTTTGTCCAGTGGCGTTTTTCATTTTTGGAGTTGCTTTTGGTTTTTGCCTGTTGGCCACTAATGGTGAGACACCCTGACCTATGCAGAAAATGAGAAAAAGAGGGCTGATGTTGATGATGGTTAAGGTAAGGTAAGTGGGGGAAAGGTTGGGCATTACAGATGGAAGTGTGTGTGTATGTGTGTGTGTGTGCGTGTGCGTGTGTGTGTGTGTGTGTGTGTGTGTGTGTGTGTGTGTGTGTGTGTGTGTGTGTGTGTGTGTAGCTAAGGTTAGAGGAAGGGATAGGCAAGGAGATAGATTTACAGTTGTTCAAGTTCCATACAGAGATAGAGTTGTAATTCAAGTTTCAGGAGCCTGGGGGAGGGCGACCTGAGACTACAAGTATTTGAAGTTTGGTGTACCATTGCAAGTCATCCCTGGTCTCCTGTGGGGATGGGTCATAGTGTCTAAGAAGTTGAAAAAAAATTAAAATCCCTGGTGGGCTAGTTATCCTGCATGTCCATCCATTGCTCTAGATGGGAAGACTGCAGACATGACATGCAATAATAACTGACATCTTTGCAAACATGGCCCTGCTTCTCCCACCTGTATGGTAGATCTGGTATTGCATGCAGGCTTCCTGCTTGAAATAACAGGTATGTTGTACATGTGGAGCTGTACAGCAGGACAACATTCAAATTCATCAGTCTCACTGAATCCTCTGGTGATTTCACACTAAGCTGAGAAATAGTAATTTGATTCATTAACACTGAATATGACAGACTGTCATTAACGGCTCCTGGCATAGTGAGAGTCCTATCAATTGAAATGCCAGAACTCCACCCACATTCCTGAGCATGGCGGGATGAATGTCTCTGTTCAAAGTAATGAAAGCAGGATAGAGGAGACTCTCAGCTCCACAACTCCATTTCTATTGTAATCTATCCCTTCATGTCTTGCCAAGATTAACTCATTTTTCAACATCTTCAGTGCAGTCTCCAAATCGCGAAGGCTCTGTAAGCCCTATAAACAAAACAGATTATTATTTGCTTGCGACTGCTTTTCTTGGTGTCTGCATTTTGTTTTTTCTGTTTTACTGATAGTTAACAAAACTGTACTGCATTTATTTATTTGCTTGATATTTCTGATCACTGTCTAGATTCTGTTCAGCTGGTTTTATAGTGGGGGTTGGTTTACTTTCTGTTGAAGCCAGCCTATCCAAGATGTGAGTACAGCTTTTTGTGTTATCTGATTCCTTGAGGCTCTTAAGTTTTTCTTTATACTACTGGTACAAGAAGTTACATTTTGCTTTTCTCTCACTCTCCCACCCAACTGTTGTTTTACTCTTAAACTTGGTGGCTTTGGAATTGCCTGCCCCTACTGTAAATGTGATTTTGGACACTCTTCCCAGTCCCATCTCATTTGATTACTGTACTGAGTACAGTGTGATCATTTGGGAAGGACTACCATCTTGCTTCTTTGATTTTGGATCTCCTCCCAGTCCTATATCATCAGCTCATTCTACGGTGTACAGTACATTTGGGAAGGCCATCCCCCTTCGTTTCTTAATCTTGAATTATCTTCTGTTTCTTCCCTCTCCACTAAAAAAGTACACTTTTTATTCAGCTGCTTTTACTGTAATTGTGTTCTTCCTACTTTATTACCTTATTTTGCCTTGCTGCTTGCTCTTAAGTGTTGAAGTGCTTTTATTCTGCTGTATTTATTACTGCTTATTAGTAGCCTGATTAAAGTTGTCTGTTATTCTAACCCTCTTAGTTTTGGTTTTAGCATTTGGACTTCAGACCAGTTATTTTACATTTAAGAAGATTTCTGTGGTCTACACTCTTCTGGACAAACCGTTATCAAAACCCTCTCTCCATAACTCCATCCAAGTTTAAGAACACTATATCTGGACAATTCCCATCAGTTTCTTCTCTAAGCCTGGTTGACAAGGGTATACTGAGACAGTGTAGTAACTGATTCATGTTCACTGACAACCCTCTTCTCATAAGTCTTCTACTTGTGAGAAATACATCTATATCAGTAACCTGGTATCCATGCTCTCTTGCACCACAGTCAGTACTCCTGACAAAGAGGAGATTGCCAGCACAAACACCACACCACCCACTTAACATAGCCAAGCACAACACACACACACCTATGCAGAGGTCCTCAATAAAAGCTTACCTACACAGCAGAGACCTCCAACACACACTCACAAACATTCCACACACAACACTACACACATCACAGACAGCAGAAAACACACCGGTGTCTCACAAACACAGCCCATAAGGCATAACAATAAACTCACACAGCCCATAAAGCACAACATTAATCCAAACATACTAGTCACTGGTGACTGAATTGCGAGATACACCAATGTCCCCCTCACCAAGCTTGACAAGAAGAAGATCATGGTCAGTTATCTGCCAGGTGCCAGAATCTGCCACATCACACATGCACTTAAGTCTCTCCACAACAGGTACAAGTATGACTCTGTCATTGTTCATGTTGGTGTGAATGACTTGAGACAGACCTCCCTGGACTATATGAAGAGAGACATGATTGAGCTCTCAGAGTATGTGTCACAGACAGGTATGACCCTAGCCCTAAGCAGCATCCTACTGTCACAACGAATGATACCACAATACCAACAAAAATAATTTACTTCAACAATTGGCTTAGTTTCTGGTGTCATTCCAAGGGGATCCAGTATCTGTCTGGGTGGGATGATGTGGTGGACAGGCCTCGATGCTTTGCCAGAGATAGCCTCCACTTATCACCCCTGTGATTCAGGATTCTGGCCAAGCTTCTTGTCTCCTCCATTGTGCCTTTTTTTAGGCAACATTCCAAAGACAAATCTTCCAACATAAAAGATCTGTCAAAAAGCAAATTGAAGTCATGCTGCTTAACGCTAGAAGCCTTAACATGAAAATGCACTCACTGGAGGCTCTCCTTGCACTGAAAGATGCCGACATCTATGCAGTCACGGAAACTTGGTTCAAGACTGCGGAGACCACCCCTGCCTTATGAAGTTACACCTCATTCCATACATTCCAACCCCAAAATGAGGTTGGGAAAACTAAGGGTGGCGGAGTTTCTATTTTCATTAAAGACAAGCACACCTCCAGACTGGTTTGCCAGCATGATGCAGTGGAACTACTCCAGGTGCAACTGACAATTGACAAGACACCCATCCAAGCTATAGCCAGCTACAGACCCTCATCCATGACTCAGGATAACCATTCCTCCTACCTGGACCTACTTGACTCCATCAAGGTACTCCCTAACACCCTGATCTTTGGTGACTTCAATTACCCCACCATAGACTGTGGGTGAACTATTCCTGCTCTAATGCACTCACCCAATGATTCCTTGACTTTATCAATTCTAACACACTTGACCAGCTTGTCTCTTCTCCCAAAGGGGAGATAACATTTTAGATGTGGTTCTCATTAATATGGGTAAACGCTGCACCACCCCCATAGTAAGTTCTTCCCTGGTGAGATGAGACCATCGGTCTGCCTCATTCAAAGTGTCTATCCTATTCAAGCCCACCTCCCAGCCGTAACCATGCTAAAAAAATTCTCAAAAGTTAACTACAACATTCTAAGGGAGGTTATCAGTAGCTTCACACCGCTGGCCCCCTCAGAAGATGCAGACAAATATGCTGAACATTACACCAGTGCAGTATACAAGCACTTGTAAAACTGCATGTACTCAGCCATACCCAAGAGAACTAAAACCTGCCCCTCAAGGAAACACAAACCTATCTGGCGGACATCCTCTATCAACAGGCTTTACAACAAAAGGGAGAAACTGTTGTCAAAAGGTAAAAATGCACAAATTCCCAATTGGTAAAACTCCCTCCTTAGCCTCAACAAGGAAATTAGATCACTAGTGAAAACCTCCAAAGTCAAGTATGAATCAAAACTAGCCTCCAAAACAAAGGCTAACCACAAAGCCTTTTTCAGCTACGTTACGATCTTCCATGGCAAAGCCCAGGTTTGTTCTGAATTAGTTCATAATGGTACCACTTACACTGATCCTGTTGACTAAAAGATAGGTTCAGTGCAAACTTTACACCCCTGCCCCCCAAATACCCATTCAGTATCCCATATACTTGTCCCGCTCCTCACATCTTCATAGATTAAGTGTTAAAGGCTCTATCCAAGACAAAGAACACAGCTTCCATGGGACCTGATAGTATCCCAGGCTGTACTCTGCACCATCTCCAGCAATAACTAGCCTCGCCATTAAGCACCCTATTTAACCATAACCTAAGTACAGGCTTCATTCCAGCAGAATGGAGAACTGCCATCGCTCTTTGCAAAAAGGCGGTGCCACTACTGACCCTGGAAACTATTGCCCCATTAGCTTGACAAGTCTGATTTGTAAGGCCATGGAGCATATTACTGTGGACCTCATAAACAAGGGCATAAGCAATCTCCAAGCACTTGACCCCACCCAGTTTGGATTCGTCAGGGGTAGATCTTGCCTGTTGAACCTGGTCGACTTTTTTGAGACTGTCAACAAGGCACTGGATGAGGGAAAGTCAGTACATACAGCTTAACTTGACTTGGCCAAAGCCTTTGACACAATCCTATATTCGGACATCAACAAAAAGCTAGCACAAGTTGGCATAAATCCCTATCTCATCAAGGTGGCCATCTGACTCACTGATAGAACCCACAAGGTCGTAATAGGTACCTCCACCGCTGAGAGCAGACCTTTCACTAGTGATGTCCCCCAGGGATCTGTCCTGGGAACCCTACTGTTTGGCATCTACTTTTCAGAGGTCCAGAAAAAGACAAAAAAGCCTGTAGATGACCAAGTTTGCAGACGAATGTAAGCTGGGTGCTGTCATTGATTCCTGAAATTATGTTAACATACTAAAAGAGGTTCTCACAGCAACAAATGACTGGTGCTAACATCATGGCCATAAGTTAAATGCAAAAAAATGTACTATCATACATTTGGCAAAAACACAGCCCCTACTGATTATCACATCAGCAGCAACCCACTAAGCAGACAACCTATAGTGAAAGACCTAGGTACAGGTTGACAACAATCTCAAATTCAACCATCATGTAGCGGCAGTGGTCAGAAAAGCCTTTTATTTGCTTCATCTCATAAGTAAAGGGATTGCATCCAGAAAAAAGGTGGTTATTACCTCTTTGTACTCCTCCCTCATTCGGCCAATAATTGAGTACAACTCCCCATACCTCTCTAAACACTTGCACCAACTGGAAAGACCACAGTAATACCTCACAAAGAGAATCCATGGCCTTCAACGCTGGTCCTATGTGGACAGGCTCAAATCACTATCACTCTACTCGGTGTCATATAGACTGCTCAGAGGTATTCTGTGTCTTGCCTACAAGGCAATCTCAGACCCTGATCTACTAGATATTCTCCATATCCATAAGTCTAACTCCTCACGCAATACCCAATCAAAAGGCCTAAATCTAAAATGCAACATTAACAAAATATGTTGGAGAGACAGGTTTGTCTCCCAGAGGCTGCCCCCTCTCTGGAATAGACTCCCCATACTCATCAAACAAAGTCATTGACCCTCTTCAAGCGCAACCTTGATGAGTGAATGGGAAACCACAAATTTGTCCCAGGGATTCCACCTGTGTGCCTCACTGACAGTGGCAACAGGTGCTGATTGAGGCTTCTTTTTTGGGGATAAACTCTTGGCTAGTCTTGTAAGGGCATCACGGCCATAATCCTAGTAATTTCCTATGATCCCATGATCTTATAATAGGATTTGCCATGAAAGAACTGTATATGCCATACTAGCTAACCATCTTAACGTGCAGACCAGGTAATATCACAGATGGATGATTATCCATCAGGTAAGGAAGCCAGGAAGAGTGCAGAGCACAAGAATGTATAAAGATAAGCTTGATATGTAAAAAAAGCTGGCCTTGAAAGATACATCAGATTAGAAAATTCTTGGAAGAAAATCATCTTCAGTACTTTTTTGTAGGGTGGAGTGGAGAAACAAAAATATATTAAAACAAATACTAAAAAAAGGAAGGTAGTTAAGCATACGACTTGAGGAAATATGAAGAGGAATTAAGACTTACTATCAAAAAGAATAAACTGTTTATGATATTAAGAGATGGAAGTCTTAATAAGTCATCTGAATGTAAGAATCCCAGCTGACCATGAAAGGAAAATTAGGAAAATACGAAATTAGAGTCCAGTTTGATGAAGACAGTGTGGTTAGTAGCAACACTTTCTTAGTTATACCAGAAAGGCAACAGTGGATGATAATAAAGAAATAGCGTCTCTGAGGACAAGCCCATACATACAGGAGAAAAAATAAAAAGAAGAAATTTTATGCAAGTGTTCAAACCTCTTTTAGTGATCAGCATGGTTTTCCTTTGGAAACATGAATGAGGCATTGCAAAGAGGTAATGAGTGCAGTATTAAATCGAGGTAATAAGTACAGTATTACATAGAGGTAATAAGTACAGTATTACATAGAGGTAAAGAGTGGGGTATTACATAGATGTAATGAGTGTGGTATTACATAGAAGTAATGAGTGCAGAATTACACAGAGGTAATGACTACGTTATTACATACAGGTAATGAGTATGGTATTACATAGAGGTAGTGAGTGTGATATTACACAGAGGTAATGATTGCGGTATTACATATTGATAATGAGTGCGGTATTACATAGAGGTAATAAGTGCAGTATTACATAGAGGTAATAAGTGCAGTATTACATAGAGGTAATGAGTGCAGTATTACATAGAGATAATGAGTACAGTATTACATAGCGGTAATGAGTGTGGTATTATACAGAGGTAATGAGTGTAGTATTACATAGAGGGAAAGAGTATGGTGTTACATAGAGGTAAAAAGTACAGTATTACATAGAGGCAATAAGTACAATGTTACATAAAGGTAATAAGTACAATATTACATAGACGTAATGAGTGCAGTATTACATAGACGTAATGAGTGCTGTATTACACAGAGGTAATGAGTGCAGTATTACATAAAGGTAATCAGTGTGGTGTTACACAGAGATAATGAATACAGTATTATATAGGGGTAATGAGTGCAGTATTACATAGAAGTAATAAGTGCGTTATTACCCAGAGGTAATAAGTATGGCATTGCATATTGGTAGAGTGTGGAATTACACAGTGGTAATGACTGCAGTACTACACAGAGGTAAAAGGTATGGTATTACACAAAAGTAATGAGTGTGGTATTACGTAGAGGTAATTAGTGGGTATTTCATAGACATAAATGAGTGGGGTATTACACAGTGGTAATGACTGTGGTATTACATAGAGGTAATGAGTGCAATATTACACAGAGGTAATGAGTACAATATTACATACATGTAATAAGTGCAGTATTATACAGAGATAATGAGTGTGGTATTACACAGATGTAATGCTTGCGGTATTAGAGGTAATGAGTATGGTATTACATAGAGGTAATGAGTGCGGTATTATACAGAGGTAATGAGCAGAGTATTATACAGAGATAATGAATGCAGTATTACACAGAGGTAATGAGCACAGTATTATATACAGATAATGAGTGCAGTATTACACAGAGGTAATGAGCACAGTATTATATACAGATAATGAGTGCAGTATTACACAGAGGTAATGAGTATGGTATTATATAGTTTAATGAATGCAGTATTACATAGAGGTAATAAGTGAAGTATTACATAAATGTAATGTGTATGGTGTTACTTAGAGGTAATGAGTATAATATTACATAGAGGTAATACGTGTGGTATTACATAGAGGTAATGAATGCGGTATTACACAGAGGTAGTGACTGTGGTATTACATAGTGTATCATCACATAGAGATAATGAATATAGTATTAAATAGAGGTAATGACTACAATATTACATTTATGTAATGACTGCACAGTATTATACAAGGAAATGAGTGTGGTATTACATAGATGTAATGCATGGATATTATTTAGAGGTAATGAGTATGGTATTACATAGACGTAATAAGTGTGGTATTACATAGAGGTAATGAGTCTAGTATTACACAGAGGTAATGAGTGCGGTATTTAACAGAGGTAATGAATACAGTATTAGAGGTAACAAGTAAGGTATTACATAGAGGAATGAGTGCGGTATTACATACTGGTAATGAATACAGTATTACATAGTGGTAATGAGTGCCGTTTTGCATACAGGTAATAAGTGCAGCATTACACAGAGGTAATCAGTATGTTATTACATGCAGGTAATGATTACGGTATTACATAGAAGTAGCAAGTGTGGTATTACACAGTGGTAACGACTGCGGTATTGCATATTGATAATGAATGTGGTAATACATAGATGTAATGAATGCGGTATTATACAAAGGTAATGAGTGTGGTATTACACACAGGTAATGAGTACAGTACTAGACAGAGGTAATGACTGCAATATTATATAAAGGTAATAAGGGGAGAATTACATAGAGCTAGTACAGTGCAGTATTACACAGAAGTAATGAGTATGGTATTATACAGAGGTAATGAATGCAGTATTAGATAGAGGTAATAAGTGAGGTATTACATAGAGGTAATGAGTACGGTATTACATATTGGTAATGAATGTGGTATTACATAGAGATAATGAGTGCAGCATTACACAGAGGTAATGAGTACATTATTACACAGAGGTAATGACTACAGTATTACATGGAGATAGTGAGTGTGGTATTACACAGAGATAATGATTGCGGTATTACATATTGATAATGAGTGTGGTATTACATAGAGGTAATAAGTGCAGTATTACATAGAGGTAATGAGTGCAGTCTTACACAGACATAATGAGTACAGTATTACATAAAGGTAATGAGTGTGGTATTATACAGAGGTAATGAGTGCGGTATTACAAAATGGTAATAAGTGCTGTATTAGGTAGAGATAATGAGTGTAGTATTACATAGAGATAATGAGTGTTGTATTACATAGAGGTATTGAGTGCGGTATTACACAGAGGTAATGAGTATGGTATTATACACAGGTAATGAGTGCAGTATTACAAAGAGGTAATGGGTATGGTATTACACAGGATAATGAGTACAGTATTACACAGAGCCAATGAGTGTGGTATTATATAAAGGTAATAAGTGCAGTATTACATAGAAGTAATGGGTGCAGTATTACACACAGGTAGTGACTGTGGTATCACACTGAGATATTGAGTGCAGTATTGCACAGAGGTAATGACTATGGTATTATATAGAGGCAATGAGTGCAACATAGCTGTAATTAGTGCAGGATTGCACAGAGTTAATGAGTATAGTATTACATAAAGGTAATGTGGGCAGTACTACACAGAGGCAATGAGTGTGGTATTACACAGAGGTAATGACTGTGGTATTACATAGAAGTAAGGAGTGTGATATTACACAGAGGTAATGACTATGGTATTACATAGAGGCAATGAGTGTGGCATTACATAGAGGTAATGAGTGCAGTATTACACAGAGGCAATGAGTGTGGTATTACATAGAGGTATTGAGTGCGGTATTACACAGAGGTAATGAGTATGGTATTATACAGAGGTAATGAGTGCAGTATTACACAGAGGTAATAAGTGAGGTATTATATAGAGGTAATGAGTGCTGTAACAGATAGAGGTAATGAGTGCAGTAGTACACAGCTGTAATGCGTATGTTATTACATAGAGGTATCGACTGTGGTATTACATAGAGGAAATGAGTGTAGTATTACACAGAGGTAATGATTGCGGTATTACATAGAAGTGATGAGTGCGGTATAACACAGAAGAAATGAATGCGGTATTACATAGAGGTAATGAGTGCAGTATTACACAGAGGTAATAACTGAGGCATTACATAGAGGTAATGACTGCAGTATTACATAGAGGTGATGCATGCGGTATTACACAGAGGTAATGCCTGTGGTATTACATAGAGGTAACAACTGCAGTATTACATAGAAATAATGAGTGCAGTATTACACAGAGGTAATGACTTAAGTATTGCATAGAGGTAATGACTGTGGTATGACATAGAGGTGATGAGTATGGCATTACACAGAGGTAATGAATGCAGTATTATATAGAGGCAATGAGTGCGGAATTACATAGAGGAAATGAGTGCACTATTATACAGAGGTATTGAGTATAGTATTACACGGAGGTAATGATTGCGGTATTACACAGAGGTGATGAGTGCGGTATTACACAGAGGTAATGATGGCAGTATTACACAGGTAATGACTGCGGAATTACATAGATGTAAGGAGTGCAAATATTACACGGAGGTAATGACTGAGGTATTAGAGGTAATGAGTGTGGTATTACATAAAGGTAATGAGTGCGGTATTACACAAAGGTAATGAGTACAGTATTATACAGAGGTAATGAGTGCAGTATTATACAGAGGTAATGAGTACGGTATTATATAGAGGTAATGAGTGCAGTATTGCACAGAAGTAATGAGTGTGGTATTACAAAAGAGGTAATGAGTACAGTATTATATAAAGGTAATAAGTGCAGTGTTACATAGAGGTAATGAGTACAGTATTACATAGAGGTAATGATTGCGGTATTATATAGAGGTGAAAAGTGCGGTATTACACAGAGGTAATGACTGAGGCATTACACAGAGGTAATGACTGTGGTATGACTTAGAGGTGATGAGTGTGGTATTACACAGAGGTAATGACTGCGGTATTACATAGAGGTGATGAGTGTGATATTACACATAGGTAATGACTGAGGTATTAGAGGTAATGAGTGTGGTATTACATAGAGGTAGTGAGTGTGGTACTACACAGAGGTAATGAGTACAGTACTATACAGAGGTAATAACTGCATATTACACTGAGGTAATGAGCACGGTATTACTTAAAGATAATGAGTGCAGTATTACATAGAGGTAATAAGTGAGGTATTATATAGAAGTAATGAGCGCAGTATTACATATTGGTAATGAATGCGGTATTACATAGAGGTAATGAGTGCAATATTACACAGAGGTAATGAGTGTGGTATTACATAGAGGTATTGAGTGTGGTATTACACAGAGGTAATGACTGCGGTATTACATAGAGGTGATGAGTGTGGTATTACACAGAGGTAACAACTGCAGTAATACATAGAAATAATGAGTGCAGTATTACACAGAGGTAATGAGTGAAGTATTGCATAGAGGTAATGACTGTGGTATTACATAGAGGTGATGAGTACGGTATTACACAGAGGTAATGACTGCAGTATTATATAGAAGTAATGAGTGTGGAATTACATGGAGGTAATGACTGAGGTATTACATAGAGGAAATGAGTGCACTATTACACAGAGGTATTGAGTACAGTATTACACAGAGGTAATGACTGCGGTATTACATAGAGGTGATGAGTGCGGTATTACACAGAGTTAATGACTGCAATATTACACAGAGGTAATAACTGAGGTATTAGAGTTAATGAGTGTGGTATTACATAGAGGTAATGAGTGCGATATTACATAGAGGTAATGAGTGCAGTATTACACAGAGGTAATGAGTACAGTATTATACAGAGGTAATGAGTGCAGTATTATACAGAGGTAATGAGTACGGTATTATATAGAGGTAATGAGTGCAGTATTACATAGAGGTCATGAATGCGATACTACATAGAGGTAATGAGTTCAGCATTACACAGAGGTATTGGGTACATCATTACATGCAGGTAATGAGTACGGTATTACACAGAGGTAATGATTGCAGTAGTACATATTGATAATGAGTGTGGTATTACATAGAGGTAATAAGTGCAGTATTACACAGAGATAATGACTACAATATTACATAGAAGTAATGAGTGTGGTATTATACAGAGCTAATGAATGCGGTATTACATACAGCTGATGTGTGCAGTATTACATAGAGGTAATGTGTATGGTATTACATAGAGGTAATAAGTGCTGTATTAGATAGAGGTAATGACTGTAGTATTACACAAAGGTAATGAGTACGGTGTTACACAGAGATAATGAGTGCAATGTTACATAGAGGTAATGAGTACGGTATGACACAGAGGCAATGAGTATGGTATTACACAGAGGTAATGAGTGAGTAATACACAGAGGTAATGAGTACAATATTACACAGAGGTAATGAGTGCAGTATTACACAGAAGAAATGAGTGCAGTATTATATAAAGGTAATACGTGCAATATTACATAGAGGTAATGACTGTGGTATTATATAGAGGTAATGAGTAAAGTATTACAGAGAGGTAATTACTGTGGTATTATATAGAGGTAATGAATACAGTACTATACAGAGGTAATGATGGGAGTATTACATAGAAGTAATGAGTGCAGTATTATACAGAGATAATAAGTACAGTATTACATAGAGTTAATGATTGTGATATTACATAGAGGTAATGACTGCAGTATTAGACAGAGGTAGTGACTGTGGTATTACATAGCGGTAATGAGTGCAATATTATATAGAAATAATATATTACATATATGTAAAGAGTGCAATATTATACTGAGGTAATGAGTGTGGTATTACATAGATGTAATGTATGTGGTATTAGAGGTAATGAGTATAGTATTACACAGAGGTAATGAGTGCGGCATTATACAGAGGTAATGAATACAGTACTACATAGAGGTAATGAGTATGGCACTACATAGAGGTAATAAGTGCTGTATTAGACAGAGGTAATGAATGCAGTATCACACAGAGGTAATGAGTACGGTATTACACAGAGGTAATGAGTGCAGTATTACACAGAGGTAATGAGTATGGTATTATATAAATGTAATAAGTGCAGTATTACATAGAGGTAATGATTGTGGTATTACTTAGAGGTAATGAGTATGGTATTACATAGAGGTAATGAGTGCAGTATTACACAGAGGTAATGAGTACGGTATTATATAGAGGTAATGAGTGCAGTATTACACAGAGGTAATAAGTGAGGTATTACATATTGATAATGACTGCAGTATTACATAGATCTAATGGGTGCAGTATTACATAGAGGTAATAAGTGCAGTATTACACAGAAATAATGAGTATAGGATTACACAGAGGTAATGAGTACGGTATTATACAGTGGTAATGAGTGCAGTTTTACACAGAGGTAATGACGGGGGTATTACATAGAGGTAATGAGTGCAGTATTACACAGACGTAATGAGTATGGTATTATATAGAGGTAATGAGTGCAGTATTACACAGAGGTAATAAGTGAGGTATTACATATTGATGATGACTGCAGTATTACATAGATCTAATCGGTGCAGTATTACATAGAGGTAATAAGTGCAGTATTACACAGAGATAATGAGTATAGTATTACACAGAGGTAATGAGTACAGTACTATACAGTGGTAATGAGTGCAGTATTACACAGAGGTAATGAGTACAGCATTATATAAAGGTAATAAGTGCAGAATTACATAGAGATAATGATTGCGGAATTATATAGAGGTAATGAGTACAGATTTACATAGAGGTAATGATTGCGGTATTACATAGTGTTAATGAGTGCAGTATTACACAAAAACAATAAGTACAGTATTACATGGATTGTAGTATTACATAGAGGTAATGAGTGTGGTATTACACAGAGGTAGTGACTACAGTATTCCAAAAAGGGTAATGAGTGCAGTATTACACCGAGGTAATGATTGCAGTATTGCATAGAGGTAATGAGTGCAGTATTGCATATTGGTAATGAGTACAGCATTACATAGAGGTAATGACTGCAGTAGTACGTAGAGGTAATGAGTATGGTATTACACAGTGGTGATGAGCGCAGTATTACACAGAAGTAATGAGTCTGGCATTACAAAAAGGTAATGAGTACAGTATTATATAAAGGTAATAAATGCAGTGTTACAAAGAGGTAATGAGTACAGTATTACATACAGGTAATGATTGCGGCATTACACAGAGGTGATGAGTACAGTATTACACAGGGGTGAGGACTGCGGTATTTCATGGAGGTAATGAGTGTGGTATTACACAGAGGTAATGACTGTGGTATTACATAGAGGTGATGAGTGAGGTATTACACAGGGGTAATAACTACAGTATTACATAGAGGTGATGAGTGTGGTATTACACACAGGTAATGACTGCGGTATTACAAAGAGGTGATGAGTGCGGTATTACACAGAGGTAACAACTGAGGTATTACATAGAGGTGATGAGTGTGGTATTACACAGAGGTAATGACTGAGGTATTACATAGAGGTAATGACTGCAATATTACATAGAAATAATGAGTGCAGTATTACACAGAGGTAATGAATGCAAGATTACATAGAGTTAATGGGTGCGGTATTATATAGAGATAATGAGTGCGGTATTGCACAGAGGTAATCAGTGATGACTGCAGTATTACTCAGAGCCCGCAGGAAGTCTTTAATGCAGACTTTATAATGTTATCAATAATAAGATCAACCTGCTTTTGGAATGTTTTCTTGGTTATTCTGTTTTATTCAGTTATTTTATTTGGTTAAAGATTTTCAGATGTTGTGAAAAGACATCAAATCACTTCCCTTCAGAGCTTCTCTAGTAGGTTCTATTACTATGAACAAGGTAATGTGGAGGAAATCAGTGAGACAACCAAGTCCTTCAATGCAGAATGCCTCCTGGACAACCTTGCCAAAACAGAGCCTAAATTTGCGGTGAAACACAGACTGTAATGTGTTGTAAACACATGGGCTACAAGCTATGTAAAATAAATGTCTGGTGACTGTGAACTGAAAATTACATGGATGTGACACCTAAATCAGTCACAGGCAAATCCAGAAACTCCAGAGGAAGCCGCCTTTCAGGCTTAATGACTTTTAAGCATATACTCAAGTGGACTGTGTACTACTTGATGTCAAAATGTTATGCTGTTAGATAATAATTTAGACAACATCTGTTCAGTTTCATTATTTGTCCTGAGCTGCTCTGCTTGATGAAGACAACACTCACAGCAGAGAGAGCTGAAGCTGTCAGTGAATATCCTAAGTAAGAAGACGCACTTCAGTTGTGCTCTGAGCTGCCAGAAAAAAATCAGAAGGATTTGAGTAGATTGGCCAAGTGATGCATCTGAAATCACCTTCTGCAGGAACTGTGATTTCTGCAATTGAATGTCTCATTCCAAAGGAAAGCAGCATCTAATATCAAGGGTCCTCACTAATAAGCCCACGACTAGGTAGTTCTTTTCCACTACTCAAAATGTTGCATTTTTCAGCAAGATCATATAGCCACTGAAATCAAGCGCTTGCTGACACATTTAGTGATGTAGTACACCAGAAACATAAGTAATCGCACACAGTTGGAATTCCACAGTTCTCTTTGCCACCTACTCAGTTCATACCTTTAGCTTTGCTCTTGTCAGTAAATACCTGCTTTTGCATGTTAAATATCTTACAAATTTACTCCCCAAGACATGTGCTGACATCTTCTGTACTATCTCAGGGAAGGCCATAAAAAGGAAAAGTGATAGAAGTGACAGGGTTTAACCCATCTACGTGATGTCAAATGTTGCTATCCTTCTCAGTAAAGAAGGCTGCAATCAGTAGAGCTTTACCTTTGGACTGGTAGGAAACCTCTCACTGATGCCTCAGGCATACCTCAAAGTGTCAACATAAGAAAAGGAACTCAGAAGTAGATGTACACCTGAACTTTCTCATGACAAGTCTGGTACAAAACAAGTGACAGGACTCTTCAGGTTGTGAATTTGGACCTTAACACTGAAGGCTTAATCCTTATGCAATTCTTTGCTGAATTAGTAAACTTGAGATCAGGGTAGGTACACCTTTGGCTCCTACCGGGAAGGTGCATGTATTTATTACTTTTATTTATCATTTGTAAATGGACTTGTCTTTTGCCTCTTTACAACCATAACTACATTAAATACAGTATTTATCAGTTGCTCAGCACAAGATTGTTTGCATTACAGTTATTCAAGCATAACTGCAGGTGGCAGTTACAAATGCTTCTGCTCACTTGAGTAAGGAGAGAAAGAGATGATAGTGCTGAATGTTTATAGGTTCATAGGAGATTACTAGATAATGGCTTAACAGCCCTCACAAGCCTAGCCAGCATAACCCAATTTTACTTAATATAAGTCCCCTAAGGGCAATAGCATGGCATGGATTTACGCCTATGCATTGAGCATTTTACAGATTGCCCCTGTCCATAAGGGACCTAGGCACTACCCCAGGTGTGAATTTGTGATTACCCATCCATTGATTCAAATTGTGTTTAAAGAGGGCCAGGGAAGGGCTCAACTTAATGTGAGTAGGAAGCCTGTTCCAAAGAAGGGGCAACCTCTGAGACATATATTTGTCTCTCCAGCATGTTTTGTTTGAGTCACTAAGTTTGGATCCTTAGATCAGATGACCTCTTGCTGTTTGACTTGTAGATGTATAGCCGCTCCATCAGGGCTGTACGTGTAGGTCAAACATAATTTATTGTGCAATAGGCTATACATGCGTACAGCCTGCCAAAAAAGAACAAGAAAGGCTTTTCATTGCTTTTCACTCACTGCTGTTCTCCAGAGGGGCAGTGATGCTGCAGTGTGAATAACAATCTAATGGTGTAGAAAGGTTACTTTTATATTACATTACTGAGGCTGACTGGTAATGATCCGTCTGAATTAGTACACAGGACTAAACGTAATAATGTTATTATTACTAACAACCTCCCAAACACTATGACTTTGTTGGAGGGGGCTGGAAGAGGAGGAGGGGAGGGTTAAACATAGATAGAGATAGACAAAGAATTTCAGAATGTTCTAACTCTCATGTGAATTATTCTGAACTAAATCATTTGTTGCTTATTCTTTCTATGACAAGGTTGTCAGAGGAATATACTGTGTTGTGAAATAAAGCTTTAAAGTTTGTTCCAAGTAATGTGGAATCTGAAGTACAAGCAGCACAGGACATGAAATTATTTTGTAGAACTCGAAACCTTAAAATATAGTTTTATGTCAGATAGGCAGATCCTGTTAATATTAGAACTGATGCGGTTCCATTTACAACATCATTTCAACTACCACAACTCCCATTTTTTTAACAGATTGAAAGTTTAGTACTGAAGGACTTAATTTCAACTCTGACACTTTTAGTACTAGTACTTTTTTACTGTATAATGAATGTGTGCTAATGGATTGCCTGCTGCAGGTGTAAGATGTTAGCATTTAACTGTCTCTGTCTCCATCTCCATCTGTTTCCATCTCCGTCTCTGTCTCTTCCTCCATCACCATCTCCATCTCCGTCTCTGCCGCCATCTACATCTCCATCTCATTCTTCATCTCCATCTTTCTCCAGCTCAGTCTCCATCTCTGTTTCTGTCTCCATCTCTGACTCTGACTCCATCTCCATCTCCATCTCTGCCTCTGCCGCCATCTCCAACTCATTCTTCATCTCCATCTGTCTCCAGCTCAGTTTCCATCTCTGCCTTTGTCTCCATCTCTGACTCCGACTCCATCTCCATCTCCATCTCTGCCACTGCTGCCATCTCCATCTCCATCTCATTCTTCATCTCCATCTGTCTCCAGCTCAGTCTCCCTCTCTGTCTCTGTTTCCATCTCTGACTCCGACTCCATCTCCATCTCCGTCTCTGCCTCTGCTGCCATCTCCATCTCCATCTCATTCTTCATCTCCATCTGTCTCCAGCTCAGTCTCCCTCTCTGTCTCTGTCTCCATCTCTGACTCCGACTCCATCTCCATCTCCGTCTCTGCCTCTGCTGCCATCTCCATCTCCATCTCATTCTTCATCTCCATCTGTCTCCAGCTCAGTCTCCATCTCTGCCTCTGTCTCCATCTCTGACTCCGACTCCATCTCCGTCTCTGCCTCTGCCACCACCTCCATCTCCATCTCATTCTTCATCTCCATCTGTCTCCAGCTCAGTCTCCCTCTCTGTCTCTGTCTCCATCTCTGACTCCATCTCCATCTTCGTCTCTGCCTCTGCTGCCATCTCCATCTCCATCTCATTCTTCATCTCCATCTGTCTCCAGCTCAGTCTCCATCTCTGCCTCTGTCTCCATCTCTGACTCCGACTCCATCTCCGTCTCTGCCTCTGCCGCCATCTCCATCTCATTCTTCATCTCCATCTGTCTCCAGCTCAGTCTCCCTCTCTGTCTCTGTCTCCATCTCTGACTCTGACTCCATCTCCATCTCCATCTCTGCCTCTGCTGCCATCACCATCTCCATCTCATTCTTCATCTCCATCTGTCTCCAGCTCAGTCTCCATCTCTGCCTCTGTCTCCATCTCTGACTCCGACTCCATCTCCATCTCTGTCTCTGACTCTGTCTCTATCTGCCTCTGTCTTTCTCAGTCTGACTCACTTATGCAAGCTCTCACATACACACAGACAAACATGCATGTACACTCGAGCGCGCGCACACACATGCACACATACACACACACACACACACACACACACACACACACACACACACACACACACACACACACACTTACAGAGAAGCAAGCATACACATGCTTTTTTATTTATTTACTTTTTTTTAATTTTGTGCTTGCCAAATAGCAGCTGTTTGCCTTTTTTTCTGTCTTCAGCTTAATATGATGCCATGAAGTAGCGGACTTGTTTTTTACTGGGCATTACCTGTACATTAACACCTGTGTGAAGAAAGTTATTCCTCTAGTCAGGGTGTAGATTTACAAAATGCCCATTTTCTAATGACATCTTCATACAAATGAAACTGATATTCTTTGGCATGAAGTGACATAACCTTATTACATTCAGTGGAATACCTAAAATCCCATATTACAAAACTTCAAAAAGTTCCACTTCATTTAAGTCTTGAGTAAAATAGAATGGATTAATACTTAATGAAACAAAGACAAACGCTACTGATAATTCACAAACCTCAACACAACTCAGCTTTGCAAAAGCCAAATGCAGTGACACAAGGAACAGCAGGACATTCTGAAGTCATGGATCATGGAGATTCTTGGGAATTCCTATTGATCATTAGGATCATATCAACTCTATCATTATGGACATATACACAAAATTAGAAATTCTTCAAAGAATAAAGATATGATTGTTACCTGACAAAAGGAAAAGAATAACTGGGCCTTTATTCATTTCCATGTTGCTGTATGGAACTGTGACCACTGGAATCCCTAAGAAGCTTGGAACATGTAAAATTACCTCAGCCTATAACAAAATTGTACAATTTGCAGAAAATCAA
This sequence comes from Protopterus annectens, assembly GCF_019279795.1. NCBI lineage: Eukaryota > Metazoa > Chordata > Ceratodontiformes > Protopteridae > Protopterus > Protopterus annectens. The sequence goes on from NC_056733.1 coordinate 267,962,220, forward strand.
AAACAAACTCTCATCAATGCACCATACTAAAATAGAAACCTTTTAAAATAAACTGAGCTACATATGTACACGTGCTAGTCAAAATGTAATACATAACCAGCATTGCCCAGCATTAAATGTGCTTCCAAAATAATGCAGCACCACTAAGTAACTGCTATCCTAATTAGAAAACTGGGACATTGTCACAGGAAACCCTTTTCTGATTAACATCTTAGGTGAAGCCCCATCATTTGTTTATAGGAAGGCCAGGAACATTAGATGTTTTGTTGAATTTAAACCTAGACCATGTTAGAAAAGCACTAAAAGATGTGAAACTAATTGTACATTTTATATATTTATACAGCAAGGTGATAGTTTTTATTGCCCTTATTTAAAGAAGATCATTAAAACCAGCACAGGGGGTGACTGTAACACTAAAAAAGTAATTTACAGGGCACAGTGCAATGAATGTGATGCATTCTATGTGGGCAAGACTGTAAATAAACTCAAGCGTAGGATTTCATGTCATCTGTCAGAAATCTGCTCTGGATGTAAAAATAATGCACTAGCCAGACACCTTTCTCTTCATAAAAGACACACAGGTTTTAAGTTCCAGATCCTGGTTCGCATAGACATGGGTGATCTTGAAGGAGACATCCCGAATATTCTGGAGAAACATGAACTCATGTGGCAATTAAAGCTGACCTATTTTAGGAAGCCTGAACTAAACTACTACTGTTCAATTAAAAGTGCACTGGAACTTACAAAATTGCCAGATTGTTTACATGACTAATATTTTATTTTATTCTACAAATTGGCTTTAAGTACCATTTTAAATCAGTTGAAATTTAAGTATATATTTTGTTTCCATCATCATACATACATTTTTTTCTTATTTTTATTTTTTTCTGGTTCTTTTTTCTCCTTTATTCAAAATGATGTGTAATAACAATACTAACTAATTATACAATTATATAGGTTTTTAGGGTTTTTGTACACAGACCTGAAGAAGTCTAGCAGGACGAAAACAATCTTTGTTAACAATAGGTTATGAAAACAGAAACTGATTTTTACATGCAAAATGTATATATATTTATATATATTTTTTGATTGCCAAATGAACTAAGGTTGAAATATTTCTAGCCATGTAGTATATTGTCTTGGATAAAATCACAGACTTAATAATCTACTTAATAATTTGATTAAATAAGAGGTACCACATCATTATAAATTTTATTTAAAGTACATAAGGGTTATATATTATTATGACAGCTACTAGGTAGGGCAGGACCAGCTCGAATGTCACACTGATGGGGGAAGGGATGTGAATTTAATGTGTACCAATAACACTTTGTTTTACAGCACAATAAACCACTCCCATGCCTGATAAAAAGTATATATATATTTAGAAAGCTTGTGAGGAAATTATTACTCTATTTTTGCTTTACTTGGATCGCTTGTCTGTGTACTTAATAAAGGATTTTCGACTGGGAACAGACTGCCTGCCTTGCTTGGATTACTTTTGAAGCGTTGTTGTCTCACAGTAAGATGTTGTCCTGTTCGATTCTCAGCTAGAGCGTCTTCTGTGTGGACACATGTGTGAATGGGCGTACCTTCGTTGAAGGTTGTGCGTCAAAGCTGGCAACTCGGCATGTAAAAATCTACTGCCAATCATTAGCGGACCAGAGTTCCGCTGTGGCTACTCCTAACCGGGAAAAGCCGAAAGACACAACAACAACTTAGTAATGCTGTACAATTATAAATGTTTTATTATTACTTTTTGTTTTTTTTTTTAACTTAAGACGAGTTTACGTTCGCTACTTCTACTACTATTGTCTGAGCTGATTAATATACAGTGATTAACTAGAAATATATGGACTGAAAATCTTCCACACAGAGAAGTTTCTTACACTGTTTTCTAATTAGTAAGATTCCAACACTATTCGATTCAACTCAATGATTGGCAATAACAGCCCCAGATTGTGCCTTCAAATGGAATGGAAGAACCTACCAAAACATCTGAGAGCCAAGTCTAAATGTTCTACTTGTAAAACGGCAGTTAAATCACACTTTTTAACTCTCAGATCCTGCACCTCATGAGAACATAACAGACAACATCACTTAACTTCTTACTGATTTCCTCTCTGTTTATTTTCTCAGCTTGTAACCATAGTCTACATTTCAACTGACAGCATAAAATAGCCAATTCCACCATATACTTTACCCTAGTTTTTAAATACATATGTTTTGGACAGAAAATGCTACCTAAATAGATATACTTTATGATTTTGGTGTAGCTATATGTATTTATGTAAATAACCATTTGAATAACCATGACTTCTTACTGTAGTTCCTGAAAAAGTGAAACTACATGCACAAAACTAGAGAAGGAACAGGTCTCATTGCTGTCCTCTTGCTCTGAGGTCCAGTGATCTCACAGTTACTAGATGGAAGTAACAGTAGTGGGGGCTGCAGTGGGGTTTGCCCGCTTTAAAGGTTGATTTAAAAGAAAACAGAGTGTTTCTTGCTTCTGTTCTCTGTTTGAATCACTTTTTTTTTTTGCAGTTTCATAACTTGCAGCTACAGGTCTTGAAATTACATTACAATAGTCAGCTTATGTACGTAACACACACAGACACAAAGTCTCACAAACACACAACCACACACACACACGTGTGTGCTTGTATGTATTTTTAGGTATGGATCTGCAGAAGCTTTTTTATTCATAACTTTTTTGATAAATGACTTTCATGTATGTTTATGTATTCAACATAAAGTTATTTCTAGTGCTTTTCAGTCTCACATTTGCCTTCCTCCTCTGGCTCTTATATGATTTGTATGTATACAAATTACAAATATATTTGTTCAGTGCTAACTGGCACATATATCTATGTGAAATAAAATGATGAAGGTGTTTGTTAATTTTTTCAGTTACATCTTTGCCTGCATTTCAACTACACTGAAAACATTTTATTTATAATTTGGATATGCTACCTATAAATATCTGTTATGCACCTTAAACAATTAAACAATTAACAATTTTACTATTATTGTCTTTATTAGTGTAAAATGTTACTGAATTCCATTGCTTTATTGCCATTGTATGATTTTTTTTCAGGGGCTTCCCCCTTTGGGTTCCATCTAAAAACATGAACTGCCCAGCATGGTTAACTCTGTTAATAAAACATGAATATGCAAGCAGAAAAATAAATACATAAACAAATAAATAATCCCTTCAATTAACTTAATATGTAATCTGTGATGGGCTTTTCTGAGTAATAGCTGATGTGTTATGATATGTCTTATGTATGAATGTTAATCAGGGAGAAGGCATATGAAAATTTCCATTTAGAATTAATTAATGGAAACATTCCTAAACTAATTATATGTATCTTAATAATATGTATGCACTCATATCCATGTACCTATTACTGATAATGACAGTCTGTTTTGATTATGAAATGATTTGAGGTTTTAGAAAAGGTGAACTGGAAGTAAATTTGCGTATCTTTGACTAATTAGGTACTGATGTTTCTGTTCTACAGTTCAGTCAGCTAATCTTCTAATCTGAAATCTTTCAGTTTTCTGTAAACTTTTTTTCTTAAAAGTCTGAAATTATTTCTAAACCCTTCTGCCCATCTATAAAAATACTATTTTATATCTAGAAAATTTTAATTACCTGATTTACTCTATTAGTTGATACATAGTAAGTGATATTTTCACTGTCACTAGAAATATAAATTTTGGGTAACAGCATGCAGTGATTCAGCTTCTCTCATGTCTGTAAATGCTAATTTCACTACTTTGGAAAAGATAGGCAAGCACTCTCCACACTGGTTTTGGAAAAAAAGAGACGATCAAGCATGATTGGGTCTTTATTAGCTAAAAAAGTAAGACAGATCACACCTCAGATCACCTGTAGGCTATTGAGTGCAATGCAAGACGTGATAATCTATCAGAAAAGATGAAAGGTTTAAAGCAGTTGATTATCTTGGCAAGGTATATCTGGGGCCCTTTTAACTGAGCAATATGCTTTGATTTATACATACCAGTGGAGTCACTGTAGTCAATGATGGGTCTGATAAAGAAAGAGTACATAAGCAAGATGACATCTGTGGTTCTTGAAGATATTCCTTTGGAAATTAACTGGGCAAGATAGAAGGGTTTCCTGCCTATGGTTGAAATATTATGAATGAATAAGAAAGAATTATCCATGTAAGTATCCCGGACTATTATGACCATGTCTTATCTGAAGAGGACTACCATTTAAAACACATGAGGTAGGAACAGCTTTTTTTTGCATTTAACTTGAGACCATTTTCAGTACACCAAGTATATGCATATTCCAAACCTTGCTAGAGCTCTAGAGCTGTTTAGTATTAGGGGACAGGAAGATAACAGAGTCCAACATGCAATTATGGGCACAATTTGTCAACTACACTTCAGGAATATTAGACTGGATGTAAAATAAATGCCAAGCAGACAGCCCACACTGATTCTTGTGGTACCCCACTAGTTATAATTTTACATTCAGAGAGGGTACCGGCAACTTTCACAAACTGGGATCTGTTGGATAACCAATCTGTAATCCAGAGGATAACATATGGGTTTACATTAATTGAGTCTAATTTTTTAACAATACTAGCATGAGGAATATTGTCAAATGCCTTAGCCAGATTGAGATAAGTAATGTGCACTGAGTGACCAGTGTCCATAGCCTCTATAACCTTTTCAAAGAAGCTTACTAACTTCAGGAAGCATTACCTGCCCTTCACAAAATGAAACTGATTGGGATCTATATCAGTTAAGTTTCCTGTTTCTGAATAAATTAGTTTTGCTATGATATATTCCATAACTTTGCATATAAGGCTAGTGAGGCTAATGAGGCTGTAATTGTTTGATCTGTAGAGGGGCCACTATTATGTAGAGGAGTCACAATGGCTACTCTTCAAGCATCAGGCACAAACTCTAGATAGGCTGATGTTGAAATGTTTAGGTAGAGGTAGGTAGAGGCATCTAGTGCATACTTGCCACTGAAGAGGATGCAACCTGGTATGTCATATGGTTCCATGGAAATATTACTTTTAGGCTTTGAAAGGGATTTTAAGACTTGTTCCAAGGTAATTTCAGGGGAAACTAATTTTTCAGAGATATTGGGACTACAAATGGGTAGGTGTGGTAAAGTTAGCACTAAGGCTGTCTGCTAATATATCGGCTATATCTTTGGGAATAGAATATGTTTTATAATTACAGATGAGCTTGGTGCATTGCTGGATGTCATTTCTTGGGTCTACTTCACATAACCGAACGCTCAAATGTTAGAAATTCATATGGCCAAGACCATATGATCGAACATATGAATGTTTGAAAATGTGAACTAGACCCGTAAAAATAAAATAACACACATTAAACTGTGTATAGCAAGGGGGCTTTGCCCCCCATGCACCCCCCACACCCCCCTACTTAAATATACCAACTCCGGGATCGCACTACAGTGAGAACAAGGGAAATCTCCTGGTCCGCTCTGTATGCGATTTCCCATTCAGAATGTCGATATTTCAAAACTTCGAACATATGGTCTGCGATCATATGGGTTTCGAAGTTTTGAATTTCGGCATTCTGAAGGGGACCGTATTTCTTAATTTCCTGGCATAACTGGCAAAAGATTTCTAGTTTCTTTTGGTATCTACAGCAACCATACTCTGCTTTACATTTTCTAATAGTACTCTTACGTTCCTTGGTGGGAGAAGCATAGTTAGTTACTAAGCATGTAGCCCAGGAGACTGTTAATGAGCCTAGCCCAAATTCCTAAGTCACCCAAAGCACTTTCTGGTTAAGTAACTCCCTCAGTGTCAGACAGTAGGCAAATGAAGGCTGAAGGAATCAAGTCTGGCACCACGTTAGATAGCTCACTAACAGCTCACAGCCTTAACCCAGTGCACCACCTGCCACCAGAGCCTTCTGATCTTCCATACTAAAGGAAAGTGTAAAGGAAACCTGTTGACCTGCTGATTTAACAGCTTGCAAATGATTCAGCCCTAAGCATTCAAAGCTAATTATATCCTTTGCTTCTGGAAGTTTGGATGACAAGAAATCAATTACATCCTCAAGACTTTTCATTATATCTCCATAATGGATGTAAGTTAAAAAATAGGAAATAGCAAAGTTCTTCCTTAGATGGTGACCTCTGCACTGGCTTTACTATCAGCACTGTATCTAATAATGCTGATTTTTTTTTTGTTTCAGGTATATTAAAGAAAATGTTAGCATTATGTCCAAACAAAGAGTTATATCAGCAGTTGGGAAGGCTTGATCCATGCTAGTAACGACAAAGTTGCTCATCTCTTCTACTGCTTCCCACTAATGTGTTACATTACAGTCGTTAAAGGAGTCTTGAGAATATAAAATATAATGCATATATATTTTACTAGCATTGCCAAATAATACTTAAAATATAGGCGACCTTGATATTACATACCAATTAATGATGACAAATTTGTTTGTGAATACTGTTTGTCAGCATCAGTTGGACACATGCTTCACCACATCTGATGATATTGACGCAGACATAATTCATTTTTTACATTCATGGCAGCCGGAAAACATTCAGACCTCATTTTTTTCTCCCTACTTATATAGACCAGATTGGAAGTATTGTACCCACTAATGACTCCATTATAAAAGAAAATATGAAAACGTATGTTACTTTTTCCATATTTCTGCACAATCATCAGTAACGCATGGAATATATATCTCAAGCTGACTGGATCACTCCACAGATGTTCTAAATCATGTCAGCTCATAAAGAACACTTTAATATCTAATGCTGGGTCTACCATTCTGGAGATACTGCTATTCATAATGCAGCTATTGCTAATATTCACAACTGTGTGAAAAAAACTGCACAGCTCAGGAAATGTGCCTTTTATCCACTTACTTTCCTGGTGCTTTTTTACCATCCTAAGCAGGCATGGGGGCACACTTGTAATCTTGTTGCCAAGTCAGTTTGTGCATTAGTAATGCAAGTATGACAAAACTTTGTATATTTGCCACAGTGTTTCATAAATAACTTTCAGTATGTCCTAACATATATGACTATTCACAGTGCACATACAGGCAGGCACATCAGCTTGCAGAAGACACCTTGCTCCCTAACATCAAGAGTACTGATCTTGAGATATTAGTATTCATATCCAAATGTTGCTAATATTCCTAACACAATTGTATAACCCACGATGTATGCATGGTACCCATTCACATCCTGTGTCTTTTTTTACTAACATTATTTGTACATGTGGATGCACACTTATACTCTTGCTATTGTCTATTAACAAGTTACTAGTAAAATATTGACATGCATTATATTATTCTTAGCTCTGCACTGATCATCTATAACTGATGGAAGAAATGTAAACCTCATCCTGACTGTTTCACTGTACAGATGTACTAAATCATGTCAGTTTGCATGTGAGACCTTGATTCTTAATGCCAATGCTACCATTTCTGTTCCAATGGCATTAGTATGCAATATGTCCAATATTCATAAATGTAGGAACAACTAAAGCTATAGCCTAGAATGACTGCATTTTTACCTACATAATTTTTTTTTTTTACCGATATCCTGTCTTTATGTTGGATGTATAATTATAGTCTAGCTGCACAATTCATTAAATGCTTTATTAAAAAAATAATGACAAATATATTTCCATAACTTTGCACAAGTAGCCCCATAACTCATGGAATGTTCATCTCACAGTGACCTTTTCACTTTGTGGACATGCTAAATACCTCTCAAATGTACTGAATTCCTCAATACATACTGGTTTTGAGGGTAAAATAATGGGGTGCTATGGTTTTACGAGTGGCAACTTCAAGTCACAATTTTTTTACATTTTTTTATTTTTATTTAGAAGTTTTGAAATTATTGCCAACATCATCATGCATCACCAGCATATCCCGCATTATCATCAATGTACAGGTGTGATGTATGTGATGACATCTTGGACAGCAGTGTTTTGGATGATTGGTGGTGGAATTAATCACAGTAGCAGTAATTGCAGCTAGCCTACAATCAATCTGCAGCAGAGTCCACCTAGGCGTCCGCCCCGCATGAATTGGGTGAGTCAGGAATTCAGGATGAGAAAATTTACCTGCTCCCATGCTGCCATGCTGTGGTTTGACCTCCGTCCTCCTCCAGGTAAGTAAAAGTAAAAAAGAATAAAAGAAAACGTGTATGCCTAATTAAAAACTGCATTCTAAATGATTCTGTAATCTGCTGCACAGTGCACACACACTTCTTTTGTTAAGAATAGTTGACAGTGCTTGCTGCTTTTTTGTTCAACGGACAGTTCATATTATGGAAGTTTTTATTTTATTTATGTGATGATGTGGTCAGTTAGAAGTACAGTAGCTAGCCTGGACAGTTTGTGACTTACTGCTTTAAGTGAAAATCATGATTGATTCATTCTCATTGGTTGAGCAATCGAATCCTAAGTTAAACCAGGAGGCAGAGCTGAAGTAGAACAGTTAGTACGGTACAGTAGCTATCCTAGACAGTGTGACTTACTGTTTTAAATGAAAACGACTCATTCTCATACCTCAAGCAATCGAATCCTTAAACCAGGAGGTGGCAGCTGAAATGTAGTAAGATCCGCTTGTCACATACAGAGCTGAGAAGCCTGTGACAATACAGGGTCATGATGGTTCTTTTATATGGTATGGCATGTATTATTGTTAGCTTCTCTGCGTGGATAATATGTCTTTTACTCTGCTAGCTTAAGCCTATAAGTAGATATGCAATGTATGTATCTCACTTATATGAGTGTCTAAACAAAAAAATTAATTACATTTCACAAGAGAAACACATGGATACAGAATGAGTCAGCCACATAAGTAGCACTTCTGCCAACCATATTTTATGTGTAATTTGTCTTCAGGCACATAGAGCAAAATACAGACATAAAAATGCTTATTTTTGCTGGAACTTATCCTGGCGCCTGCAAGTATCAGAAGGCTGACAGGCTGACAAATTTTTTCTTCCTGATATTTCTTCTTTTATTCATTTTTTGCAACCCATATAAAGATATGTAAATGGTGTCAGTGATGAATGAGCAATAAAAATGGAGTCAGATGTTGCACCACAAAATAAAATCTTCTTTTAATATTTGATAACCATGCAGTGCTTTACTAGGGGGGGGAGTTTTATTCCAGGATATATAATAATGAACTGTGTGGTTACAATGCACTTGTTATGTAAAGCATATGCTAGTGAATTGGAAATTCTGCATACATTGGTAATCCTCTGATATTTATTATAATGACAAACCCTAGACTACAGCAACTTTAACATAACTGGGTATGGAAAAAAGCAAAACATTTCACATTCTCACATATATTTTAGCCATATAACTATCAGGTTTACCTCTGTCTCTCTAGGCTGGTGGCACATATTCCCTACAATGCTGACGTTGTTTAATTAATGTTTTCCACTTTATGCAGGACTAATTGTTCTGGTTATATTTTATGTTAATATTTGGTCTGTTCTTCAATTTGCATTTGAATGTTGGTATCCCTCAAATACATAAGAGTGGGTGTGTTTACATTATTATGTTTGCAAAGTTTATGTTAATCAGCATACAGATTTTTGACCAGTTGTACCTAACTTTCATGGGCCTTTGTCGAGATTTTTGATGTTTCCGGGTTGAGAGGTATGAAATCCTGTTAGTGTGCAGATAAGACCTCGATCCTCAAAGCCAGTACCAGCTTTGCTGAACTGTTGCTAGGAGTATGCAAATACTGTTAATATGTATGAACGCAAACCAAAGAGTAAAATGATCACACAGACAAACCCATTAGCAAAAAACTACAAAAAAACAGCCAAGCTAGAGTTTTCACTGTGTAATACCTTTAACCTACTGTAATAAAGGCCCTTGGAATACATTCAAATGACCCCTGAAGGACAGCCAGTGCTTCAGTAATATAGCTTATAAATATCTATGACTTTATACTTTTCTTTTTTAAGGCATGGATACAATAAGACCAGTAAAAACAAGCCCCACAGAATATGAAGAGGCCCATGGGATATATGCAAATTACCCCTTAATGACATCAAGTGTTTCAGCAATGGAGACACAAACAAAGCTGCATGGGACAGTCTGTTTACATATTAGCCACTTTCTTACTGTTTCATTACTGTGTTCTACTTTCTGGTGCAGGTGCAGAACTATTATCTAGACTATAAGCCCTCAACATGCAAATAATTAAATGCATAGAAAATTCAGGTCTTGGATGTGACCCAGATGAACAGCATTACAATAATGCCATTGATGCTACTGAAACCTTTATGCATTTCACCTCATTGCTCACGGTACCTAAAACGTAAAGTGACTGTTCTTTAGAACTAATACAGGACCCCTCACAGACTGGCCAACAGTGGAAAAATTGACAAAAACAGTACGTTTAAACAACAAAGGCAGTTATCCTAATGTTTAATAAGCATGCAAGACAGGTCAACAAACAACACATGTACATGAAGACAAAATTTCGGAAATAGATAATTTATGTACCTGTCTGGCACTGGAACCTGGACTGAATGGCTAGTGTAGACAAAAGATGAAAAAGTAATGTATTTAAGAAGTAATACATATACTAATGTATTGCTGGTCACTGCCACCACTAAGGCAAAGGCAGACTGTAGTGTGCTCAGTAAATATGCCAGACTGGCTACTGGAGGGAAAGAGTCATACACTGCAGCTTGTTTTCATGCAAACAAACAAAACAAAAGCATTCCAACCACCACATCACACACACATGCACACACACACAGGCATACACACAAAGACACACACACACACACACACACACACACGGTCTCACACACACACACACACACACACACACACACACACACACACACACACACACACACACACACACACACACACACACACACACACACACACACACACACACACACACACACACATGCACACACAGAACCAATCTGGAGTGGCTGACTGGTTAGTGGAGAGGGGAAAGAAGTGGTCATAGTAATGCATTTTAAGCTATCAACAAATAATAAAAGCAGCAAACTCCCTCTTCTCCCTCCAAAACCAAAAACAGCCAACTGCAGGCAGCTGCCTAAATACTTATGGATTTCAGTTTGTTAACATTGATTCAAAAAAGACATACTGGCTGTACAGCTGAAGTGGGTATGTCACTGGTAACGGACTGCCTAGAAGAGAGAAAACAGTATCCACACTAGTGTCAACATTAATAAAATGCATTGCACCCCTGCACAAACAGACCCCCCCAAACACACACACACAAATACACACCCACATGCACATACGGACAAGGAATCAGGTTAGTTATATATTTCAGCCTATTGCCATCAGTAATTGTATGGCAAAGTACATGTCCAGCAATAATTTCAGCTCTCTGCCAAACTGCTCACAGTAATGAATTTGAGCTTGTCACCACCATCAACAGCTAATTCCTAACAAAAATCCAGTAAACATCCTCTAACAGCAAATACCACGTGGAGTGGGTATGGTAAAAGTGACTAGCTGACTAAGAAATTCTGCCTGTATTAATGCACATCTATTTTTTTACAATATGCACACAGTGATCAGTAACATAAATCTCCCACATTAAGGCACAGTAGTTATGATAAACAGGATTGCCTGGCCACCTATGAAATATTCCCCTTAGGATTGAATTGCTGCTGGTTTTCCACATATAACAAGTAAGCCACACTTCACAAATCACTGAAGACACACTTATAATGGGATTGGTAAATAAGTCTGACTAGCCAGAAAAGACAAATGTTGGCCACAATAATGTATTGCAGCTAATTTACAGACAAAACACATTGAAGAAGGTCCCTCAGTGTTCCTATCTGCATACCTTTCACAATACCTTGACTCTAGAAAGTACACATGACTGAGTAGACAGTGCAAAAAAATATCAGCCACAGTATAGTATTTTGGCAAGTTTAATCGTACACACATCTGATAAGCCACATACTACTACTATTGCTACTAGTATAACAACAGTGCCCACATTTATGACGTTGGTGTAAAAAAGGAATATTAAATGTGTCAATAGTAAAGTTGATGTTTTACTTGATAAATGCAGGCATAACATAAATATAGACAGTATGCTCAGTGAAAGTGGAGTAAGGATAGTGACATGTTTTGTTTGTATACTTTTTCCACTATGAATATATACGTTGCCTCTCAGAGAGAGTGTGACTTTACATGCTATCCCTTCCAGGGTACATTTATGTGTTCCTCTCCCTTCTCCACGAGTATGACCTTACACTTAAGCATGATGTAAATGTTGTAATTTTGTACTCTTTGGTATAGGTTCTGGCAGCCCCCTGGTTTGATTTAGAGGGCCTTATAACAATGACATTTAGATATCCTTTCCCAAACGATGCTTAAATCTGGCACACTGCATTTAAATCTAACAATAACAGATCAGTGGGTAGTATAAGGAGTTTTGGAATCGTACACCATGTTCTACACCAATTTCTGAATTGTACAACAATCCCTTCTGCTGCTACCTCTATACAACTTAGCTGAGCTGCCTGTTTTCTAAGTCATGCACCTTAAAAACAGAATTAAACATGTAACAATATTTTCCTTTTCTCTTCACTTTAACACATCATTTGGCCTCATGTGTGTATGTAATAGGTACAAACAAAACATTTTATGGCCTAATGCTTTACCTAATTCTCACTGATGGCTTAACTCTTACTGTGTTCCAAGAATCAAGCTTACCTCATTGGCTTGGCTCTGGTTTGGCTTATCTTCAGAAATTCCAAACTTCCCCACTTTTACCTGTGATTGGTTTTTAGTATTTGGGTTATGGTATAAACAGCAAGCTTGGAATTCAAATTCATTTGATAAAGTCCAGTGGTGGGTAAAATCACGAAGAAGAATACTGCTGCATTTACTAAGGAAATAAATTATTGTACTTATGAGTTTCCAATTGATTTGATGGGAGTGGAGGAAAAGCTGTACATAGTTGCTTTCTCTTTGGTTTGGGAAAATCTCCATTAGTAGCAAACCTAATCAGTAGACAGAAGCTCACACTAGTTTGAGGAGACCCTAAGTTAGAGGCATACCCAAGCAACCCACTTCGAGTCAGTTAATGTAATCTTTACAGAGCTCCAGCTTAAATATGCAGTAATATTCCTATGCAAACATTTCCACCAGGATAACGACTTCTGAATATATAGACATTCTCCATTTTGGTGGGTAGAATTACTGATTGGGTTTTAGTTACTGTATCAGAGATTTTACCAATTTGGGATTTGCTTTGAAAATTTAGGATTCTTTTACACAAAAAAAAAAATTCTTTATGCTCCAGTGTTAATTTCCTTGTGGTGAATAAAGGAATGGAGAGATTACTCAAATGGTCTAAGGTGCTTCTGCATCATCATAGGTGAGAAACAGGATAGTTATTAAAAATGCGGTAGGGCCCACCTAGGTGTAGGATTATGAGAAGATAAGCTGTAAATTAATCTATATCTATATCTATATCTATATCTATATCTATAGCTATATTGTTATTTATTTATTTGACATTTGATTTCCGGGAAAGTCCATCTGGGTCAAAAAGAACCTGTTTTCAGTTTAGGCCCAGGGGAGAAAAGCTCCAGCTACAGACCATTATATGCATACCTATTACAACATCTTGCTTTTACAGAGAAAAGTTGGTCTAGGTTCAGTGGAGAAACACATATCTAAGCATTTTAACTACACAAGAAAAACATCCACTTATATACAATATAATACATTCTTTCCTTCATAAACATGGAGAATAACTACAATACATTTTTCATAGGGTAATAGATGAGTATTCTTCAGTTCTTCCTTATAGTTTGACAGAGTGGTATGATATTGAGCAGACACTACATTATTATGGAAGAAAGTAAGCATTGTGAGGAGAATGAGATAAAAGTATAGGAGCAGGGTTAGCTGAAATGGTCTGGTATCTCGAGAAAGTGATCTGGGAGTAATGTTAGTCAGAAGGAAGAAATGATTTCAAAACGTTAGCTTGGAGAACATCAGTCAGAGGAGGGAAAGTTGAGGTCAGGTGTCAGAAAAATATGTATTAATGTGTGTATGCTTAATGCTAATTAGAAACTAAATAAGTTAACACGTTTTTCATTCTATTTTATATGCACTGTTTTATATACAGTTGAGTTTCATATGAGACTGAAAAGATGCTTTTTGAAACTGCAGTGTGCTTTCTGAAACTTGCAAGATGCCCTCTGACCTAGTAATTGCTAGCACAGCAATATTCATGTTTATGGCTTTTGGAAATGTACTTGAGAAGCAGGTGCTTATCTGCTAGGTCAGGGGTAAATGAATGAACAATGCTATATTCTGTAAATGTAATGATTTTAAACAATCAGCTCTGTTCGAAGTATGAGAACATGTGCAGCTGCAGGAGTTTAGAGATAATATAGACAAAGGACTGTTAAAGAAATGAACTACTTGCTTTGTGCTCAAATTAGCCATAGTACCTTGAATGGTAACATTGCATATATCTAACCGGTGGTAGCCAAGGCCACGTTGTTTTCCTTAGGAAGTTTCTCACAAAAATTGATAAATCAGCAGAATATTGCAAAAGCAAATGTGGTAGAAAGAGTAGAGGATGTGACAGAAGGAATAGAGGATGTACATGAATTCATAGACAATGAAGAAAATGAAATTTTGGATTTAGCATTATTGAGCTTAGAGCTCTACTTAGCAGACACAAAACCGGAAGTTACACTTCTGGTAGAGGGGAGGGAAGTCAAATTCCTGTGTAACTCAGGGGCTTCACGAACCCTGATACATTCTTCCAAACTACCAGAAAACTCAGAATCACAGGACTACATATTAGTGAAAGCAGCTAATGGACAGCTGTATCGGGAGCCACTCTCCCATAACATAGCGATAACTGACCCTGTTTCAGGGATGACCCAGAAATGCAAAGTTGTTTCTGCAAAATGCCCAGTGAATCTCTTGGGCAGAGACTTAATGCAGATATTTGGCATAGCCGTAGTTCCAACTATGCAGGGTATGGAAGCACAGCGACAAATGGATACTTTTGTAGTGCGATTGGAGGGTGAAACATTTTATTGGTACAGCCAGGACTTAGTTACGACTGGTCCAGGGGCAGTAACCGAAGAACTGATGAACGTAGCCATCAGTAAATCCCCCTCCCTTGACACTGATAAACAGCATTTGTTGCATTGCACTCTATATTACTGTAACAGACCAGGACCTGATAAGGAATATGAGCAAGAACTGTTTAGAAACCATGCTAATAGGTTAGTATTGCGAAATTTGTACTGGGACACAGAAGGAAACAGTGTAGTAAGCTATTCATTGCCCCAGGAATTCCTAGCACTTTACAAATCTAATCGATTACCACATGTAAGCTTAACTAAAGATAGAAATTTGAAGTGGGCAGACCTAGGAGAAAAAGTCACAAGGTGGGAAAAACAGACAGAGTTAGAACTCTGAACAAGGAGTACAGAAGCAGAAATTGAATTGGATAACACAGACACACCCAGCTGTGCACTCACAGGCAAGTGAGGATAGCTGAGTTGCACTCTTACTAGAGGAAGAGGAAAAAGCCTTGCGAGACATACCAGAGACTCTCTGGTCAACAGGGAAATCAGATGTAAGACTTACTCGTACAGCAGGACCAGTTACTATTACACCAAAATCAGCATTTAGACCTCAAAAGAGACAGTATCCCTTAAGAAAGGATGCAGAAATAGGAATCAAACCTATAATAGCAGCCTTACTTAAGGAAGGAGTCTTAATAGAATCTCCTGATTCACCGTGTAATACATCCTTATTTCCTGTTAGGAAAGCAAACGGGGAATGGCGTATGGTCCAAGATTTACAAGCTGTAAATGACGCAGTTATACCCAGGGCACCAACGGTGCCAGATCCACACACTTTATTGAATGATTTGAAACCTCAACAAAAGTATTTTTCTGTGGTAGATATTAGCAATGCATATTTCTCAATACCGATACACCCAGACAGCCAACATTGGTTTGCATTTACATTTCAGGGGAAACGGTATACATATACGAGACTACCATAGGGATATTGTGAAAGTCCAACAATATTCGCACAAGAAATGGCAAGTAACCTGGCGGGATTTATCCCACCGAAAGGTAGTCAGATTTTACTTTATGTAGACGACATTCTGCTGGCAGCCCCCACCCAGCAAGAATGCAGAGAGGATACCATAGCATTATTACAATTTTTAGCCACTCAAGGACACAAGGTAAACAAAAAAAACTGCAACTTTGGAAAAAACAGGTTAAATACCTGGGATATGTAATATCCAAAGAAGGCAGAATATTAGATGAAGACAGAAAAACAGCAATATTACAAGCGCCTAAACCAACTACCAAGAAGGAAATGATGTCCTTCCTGGGTACTACTAACTTTTGTCGGAGTTGGATACCAAACTATGCTTTGGAGTCTGCTCCGCTGACTAATTTGATATTCAAAAAGCCGATGGCAGCACAGGATTTATTACAGTGGACACCAGAAGCAGAATCAGCTTTCTGCAAACTGAAACAACTGATAGCTTCTTCCTTAGTTTTAGGATTACCAAACTATCATAAGCGATTTTTCCAAACTGTAGATTGTAAGCAAGGTTATATGACATCAGTGTTAACACAACAGCATGGGGACAAACAACGCCCCATAGCTTATTATTCATCACAGCTAGACCCAGTGGCGTGATCCTTGCCCCACTGTGTACAAGCAGTAGTCGCAGCTGCAATGGCAGTGCAGGCTTCAGCCTCAGTAGTATTGTTCCACCCTCTCACATTGAGAGTGCCTCATGCAGTCGCGATTATTTTACTGCAAGAAAAAGTAGCGTATCTTTCTCCTGCTAGACATCTTTCCTGTATGACTATACTGTTAAGCCAACCTCTTATGACAATTGAACGATGCACTACTTTGAATCCGTCAACCTTGCTCCCAACTCCTGCAGATGGCAAACCACACTGCTGCCTGCAGGAGATTGAGCAAAAGACACTACCTAGAAAAGACCTTACAGATGTTCCCTTGGATGATGCCGAGGTGACATACTATGTGGACGGCTCATGCAGGAGGGGTCCTGCAGGACAGAATCTAGTGGGGTACGCAGTAGTTTCTGATACCGAGATTTTAGAAGCAAAGTCTTTACCACACAACTTATCTGCACAAGCAGCAGAATTGATTGCCTTGACAAGGGCATGTACCTTAGCAAAAGGTAAGAAAGTAAACATTTTTACTGACAGTCAGTATGCTTTTTCTACTGTACATGTTTTTGCGCAGCAGTGGAAAAATAGAGGAATGATAACATCTACTGGTAAACCAATTAACCATGCGCAATTTATCTTAGATTTGTTAGACTCTATTCAGTTACCTCAGAAAGTAGCTATTTGTAAATGTGTAGCTCATACCAAACAACAGGATAGAATTTCAAAAGGTAATGCGAGGGCTGATACAGCTGCAAAACAAGCAGCTTCAGCACCAGAAGTTTTTCTTTTGAGTGAGGAATTACAACCATCTGACATTTTAGATTTAGAAATGTTAAAAACAATGCAGACACTTACTACAAATGTAGAAAAATGAAAGTGGATAAAATGAGGAGCAATCCTTGAGAAGGGACTGTACATCTCCAAAGAAAAGAAACCAATCTTACCATCTAACTTGTTTAGATATGCAGCTTTGTTGAGCCATGGGCAGTGCCATGTCTCAACAGGGGGGATGGTACAGTTAGTGAATCGAATGTTTACGACGTATGGATTTACAAATTACACAAAAAATTTTTGTGCAGCATGCCATGTTTGTAACAAGCATCATGCACAAGGGGCATTGAAACCTAAGCAAGGGAATTTCCCTATACCACCGTATCCGTTCCACACTAGTTGTATGGATTTTATAGAACTGAACAAATGCGAAAATAAGAAATACTGCCTTGTCATTATAGATATGTTTTCCAAATGGGTGGAAGCTTTTCCAACAAAAAATCCAGCTGCAGCTACTGTTGCAAAAGTCCTTGTTAAAGAAATTATTCCTAGATTTGGCATACCGGAAAAGATATATAGTGACAATGGCACACACTTTGTAAATCAAACTATACAGCAACTTAGTCGCTATTTCGGGATATCGCTGAAAAATCATTGTGCATACCACCCCCAATCTGCAGGATTAGTAGAGAGGCATAATGGGGTGTTGAAGAGTAAACTTAGAAAATTGATTAGTGAGACACAAAGGAACTGGGTGCACAGTTTACCTCTGGCACTGTTGAGCATGAGAACTGTTCCAAATGCAAAAGGGTTAACTCCTTTTGAAGTTCTGTTTGGGAGGGCATATTATACACCTCAATGGAAACCTCTCATGTCTGCAGAGCAGGAGGCTGACAGTTCACTTGCAGGGTATATGAGGCGATTTTTGAATAACAAACTTTTGCAGTTAAATTCTGTTTCAGATAAAGAGCAAACAAAGCCATCGGAAGCAGCAGTAGCCCCAGGCACATGGGTCTGGGTGAAGATAGTGAAGAGAAAAAACTGGAGTTCTCCAAAGTGGGAAGGGCCGTACCAGGTACTACTGTCAACACCCACTGCAGTCAAGATCGCAGAGCGAGCGTCCTGGATTCATTTGACACACTGTAAACTGGTTAAGAACTTTGAACTGGACAAAAACCTTGTTACTGTTGTACAACGAGAACAAAATGACCAGGTATAGAGCAAATAGAGACACTGAACAACCTCAGAAAACTTACATGATTATTCTGGTAGCTATACTGATAACATTGTTCTTTTTGTTGTGGCCTTTCCTTTTTCCTGCCACAAAAGTTGAACTGATTAAACGTAATGAGCCGAACATAGACTGGCACCCAAACTTTAACACTTATCAGGCAATTACACGTGTGTATGCTGAGACTTTCAATGTTTCGAACTGCTGGATTTGCACAGCCATACCAACAGCATATGGGGGGTTATTAATGACTGCAGTCCCCCTAGGGGTCAATGAGACCTGGAAAAATTTGGTTCATGACACAGTAGCTATTAAAGCATATGATAAGGTAGCACTGTATTTGCCTGTGACACAAAAGGGAATTGTATGTTTTTATAAGAATGACACAATTCAAGTGGGTTGGAGCAAGTGTAATGTGACTGTACATTATAAATGTTATACCAAAGCAAACAAAATGGGTGGAACTTGTAGTTCGAACTATGACTCATTTCTTGAGTCCATGCATAAGACTATTGACCAAGTGCAACGTAATCCTGTACTTTTTAAACAATTATCTGTAATAGATAGGAAAATGTTTCATGCAGGGCAGCCATTTCATAACAAAGTAACTACTAAGGTAGAGGACTGTTATTTTGTGTGTGGTAAAAAAGCATATAAATGGTTACCTGAGAATTTGTCCGGCAGTTGTTTTTTGGGGTACCTGGTCCCGGCCATACGACACACTGCAGTTTTGCCTCAGGGTAATATTTGAAATACCCGAGATGTGACCAAGAAATCTGTCAAAAAGCCTGAAAATCCAGTGGGACAGATCGAGGCGGGCTGGAAAGACCATCATACTGTGGGTACCAAACTGACGCACATGGACTTGAGTGATGCTGTTATATCGTGGGCAGGCATATTACCTGCATATGGCGCAGTGAAATCGATTTGGGAGCTGTGAAAACTGTCCAAACTTCTCGAAGTAATGAGTAATGCAACTTTTTCTGCTCTTGAACTGATAACTGATGAACTGAATGCTATGAGAACTGTAGTGCTCCAGAACCGAATGGCTCTTGACTTCACCCTAGCGGCGAGGGGTGGTACGTGTGCTTTAATCAAAGAAGAGTGCTATGTATATATACCAGATCATCAGCATGAGATAAACGACCACCTTGAGGTGATACAGCAGGTGTCGGCCATGACCAAGCCAGGCCCAAACCCTCTGACGGACTTTTTCCAGAATTTGTTTGGGGGGGGGTTCCATCCTAATGAACATCTTGATTGCCATTTGTGTGGGATTGCTCCTAATAGGAGCTTGTATTTGTTGTGGTATCCCCTGTATGAAAAAGTTGATCAAAGAATTTATAGATATATCAGTTTCTGAGACTATGTATCAAAGTACTGAGCTTGAAGAATTGTTAGAATGTGAAACACTTTCATAAGTTTAAACTGAATGACTTTCTTAACTGCAAATCCTGAATGGAAGAGGTTAGGAAAAGAAGCAAACTGTTTATTCTTTTGAAAATAGAATTAAAAAGTATTAACAGGGGGGAAATGTCAGAAAAATATGTATTAATGTGTGTATGCTTAATGCTAATTAGAAACTAAATAAGTTAACACGTTTTTCATTCTATTTTATATGCACTGTTTTATATACAGTTGAGTTTCATATGAGACTGAAAAGATGCTTTTTGAAACTGCAGTGTGCTTTCTGAAATTTGCAAGATGCCCTCTGACCTAGTAATTGCTAGCACAGCAATATTCATGTTTATGGCTTTTGGAAATGTACTTGAGAAGCAGGTGATTATCTGCTAGGTCAGGAGAAAATGAATGAACAATGCTATATTCTGTAAATGTAATGATTTTAAACAATCAGCTCTGTTCGAAGTATGAGAACATGTGCAGCTGCAGGAGTTTAGAGATAATATAGACAAAGGACTGTTAGAGAAATGAACTACTTGCTTTGTGCTCAAATTAGCCATAGTACCTTGAATGGTAACATTGCATATATCTAACCGGTGGTAGCCAAGGCCACGTTGTTTTCCTTAGGAAGTTTCTCACAAAAATTAATAAATCAGCAGAATATTGCAAAAACAATTATTACTAAATGATGATGACAGAACTTGTGATTCACTACGTCAGCTTGGTAGGCAATGTCTTATTAGAAAGTGTATAAAAATGTTAGCATTTCCTGTTTCTAGTTAGACAAACTCTGTATTAGCACGTTTTTGTCTCCTTGCTGCAAGATTAAAGTGCCTTAACCTGAACCTACCGTGTTTTGATCATTTTTAAAGTATATTTTTCCTTTGACACAGGTTAGCCAGGAGATGAGAATGAGCATAGCCATGAATTATTTAGATGTTGTTTCATTGAGGATTTGAATGATTTCAGGATAGGAATTGTTCTTGTGGACAGAGGGAGTGCGTTCCAAACTGTAGCAACTGAGTAAGAATACAAGCTTTGTCCTAGTATTTTTGAGGGCTTGGAGACAGTAAAGAGTTTTTTGTCTTCAAACCTTAGGGATTTCTTGGGGGCGTAGGGTTTGACTATGTGACTCAGGTCTGGGCAAGCTAAGGGTTTATAAGTGATGTTGTGTAAGGTTAAGAGCTGGACATAATGGAGGTAGTGACAGAGTTCAAGCCATTGTAGCATATGTAATGCTCTACAATGATGTATGTAGGTTTCTGAGTTAGTGGCAAACTTGACCACTTTGTTGTAGCAGTGCTCCACTTTGGATCTGATAGAGACCTGGAGGTTAGACAGAATTGTGGTGTCATATAGTATAGAGGGGAGAAGGAATGTTTTAGCAAGAGTGGCTTTGGTTGATGTGTTCAGTGAGTGTTTGTCCATACAGAGGATGCCTAATTTCTGGTGAGTTTTCTTAATGTTATGTTGGACATGGAGACTGTCGATGATGAATCCTAGCAGTTTAGTGTGGTGGACTATTTCAATAACGGGGTTGTCTGCTGACTGCATTTTGAACTGATGTATGTCAATAGGATGATTTTTTTTTGCACGAAGAGAAAAGTTTGTAAACTGGGCATTATTGTCAAATCTCCCTCCAATACCCATTCACTACAACAGGAACCAACCCACATAATCAAGCGTATAAGAAAAAAAGCTAAAATTAATTGGAACTAAGTGTAATATTGTTACATTTGTTAACAGTTCTCTCTTTCAATATACAGTTCACCAAATACCGCACTCCAAAATAATAATGTAGTCAGGGATCTTGGAATCTGAGTCAATAATTCTCTCTCCTTTCACTCTAATGTTGCAACAGCAGGTGAAAAAGCCTTCTGTTGAGTTCATCTAATACCTAAATGCATGTCATTCAGATCTGATAGAGACCTGGAGGTTAGACAGAATTGTGGTGTTATATAGTATAGAGGGGAGAAGGAATGTTTTAGCAAGAGTGGCTTTGGTTGATGTGTTCAGTGAGTGTTTGTCCATACAGAGGATGCCTAATTTCTGGTGAGTTTTCTTAATGTTATGTTGGACATGGAGACTGTCGATGATGAATCCTAGCAGTTTAGTGTGGTGGACTATTTCAATAACGGGGTTGTCTGCTGACTGCATTTTGAACTGATGTATGTCAATAGGATGATTTTTTTTTGCACGAAGAGAAAAGTTTGTAAACTGGGCATTATTGTCAAATCTCCCTCCAATACCCATTCACTACAACAGGAACCAACCCACATAATCAAGCGTATAAGAAAAAAAGCTAAAATTAATTGGAACTAAGTGTAATATTGTTACATTTGTTAACAGTTCTCTCTTTCAATATACAGTTCACCAAATACCGCACTCCAAAATAATAATGTAGTCAGGGATCTTGGAATCTGAGTCAATAATTCTCTCTCCTTTCACTCTAATGTTGCAACAGCAGGTGAAAAAGCCTTCTGTTGAGTTCATCTAATACCTAAATGCATGTCATTCAGGTCAAAAGAAGTTACTATCCCTTTGTATACAGCCCTAATTAGCCAAGTATTGAGTGAAATGGTTTACTATCAAATGACTGAAAACCAAAAGACTGAATCCTAAAAAGACAGCAAATTCAAAATACTGAATGATGGAGTTTGCCCCTTCTCCACTGTTGTGCGATCTTGGAGTTGGTATATATAGTTAGCAGGGGGTGTGTGTGTGTGGGGGGGGCACAGCCTCCCACATGAGGGGAGCAGGGGGGGCTTGCTTCTTGCATTAAAAATGTATTCAGTATTTTGAATTTTCAGTCTTTTTGGGATTCATTCTTTTGGTTTTCAGTCATTTGATAGTAAACCGAGTGAAATGCCCCCTTTAGGATGTACTTTTTTAGGCTTATTAAGCAAATGGAAAGGCCCTAGAGATTTCTAGAGTTTCCAAATCAAGAAAATTGCTGTTCTAAAGTATCTGAGCTTCCAGGAAAGGCTTGAAACAGTATCTCTTTATTTGGGTTTTTTACAGGCTCTTGTGAGGTGATGTATGCCTTGCACTACATACTTGTTTTTTTACAGGTTCTTGTCAGGTGATGTTCACCCTGCATTACATGCTTGGTTTTTCACAGGTTCTACAGGCTCTTGTGAGGTGATGTACAGTATGCCTTGCATTACATACTTGGTTTTTCACAGGCTCTTGTGAAGTAATGTATGCCTTGCATTACATACTTGGTTTTTCACAGTCTCTTGTGAGGTGATGTATGCCTTGCATTACATACTTGATTTTTCACAGTCTCTTGTGAGGTGATGTATGCCTTGCATTGCATACTTGTTTTTTTTACAGGCACTTGTGAGGTGATGTATGCCTTGCACTACATACTTGTTTTTTTACAAGTTCTTGTCAGGTGATGTTCACACAGCATTACATGCTTGGTTTTTCACAGGTTCTTGTCAGGTGATGTACGCCTTGCATTACATGCTTGATTTTTCACAGTCTCTTGTGAGGTGATGTATGCCTTGCATTACATACTTGTTTTTTTACAGGCTCTTGTGAGATGATGTATGCCTTCATTACATATTTGTTTTTTTACAGGCTCCTGTGAGGTGATGTATGCCTTGCATTGCATACTTGTTTTTTCACAGTCTCTTGTGAGGTGATGTATACCTTGCATTGCATAGTTGTTTTTTTACAGGCACTTGTGAGGTGATGTATGCCTTGCATTGCATACCATTAGTGACCCATACTCCTTGCTCTCTTTTATTTTGATAGTCAAATGGCTGCATCAATACCAGGACCAGGGACTTAGATCACCACCATCACATAGAAAAAATGTGCTGTTGAGGCAACTTTATTGCCAAACACCTACCCCACCTACAGAACAGACTTATCCTGCAAGTTAAACAAAGTGACTTCCTAGAATTCTGCAACTTAAACCTGGATGACTGGATGGGTACCCATCTGTTTACCTCAGGACTGGCCTGAAGGGAGATACAGCTTGAGAGTGAGTAATGGCAAGGCAGAAACAGCCTTGTGACCCAATTGCTTTACGTTTTCTAAGTTCCTATGATCTTATGAATGGATCAGGACACATTATTACATGTTCAACCAGCTCTGTCTTCGATCCATTAAATGGAGCTCATGTACATGTGTGTGTGTGTGTGTGTGTGTGTGTGTGTGTGTGTGTGTGTGTGTGTGTGTGTGTGTGTGTGTGTGTCTGTGTGTATGTCTGTAGCTTTCTATCTATGTCTACATTTGTATCTGTACACAAACACACATGCATATACATGGACAGCACAACAGTTTGATATTTATCATTGATTCTTCAAAATGCTGTGATCTCCAATTGGACCCTCAGCTGAAGTGAGGTGCATCTATATAGAATCTGCCTGTGTGCTCTTCCTGGGTCATGTAGGTTTTCACTCAGTTCTTCAGTTTCATCACACAACACAAAGATATACTAAAATGTGGCCAAGATATGCATTACTTACATCATTATCAATGTCAGTGGCACAACAGGTAGCATATTTGCCTTTGGTGCAGAGGGTTGGGGGTTCTATTCCCACACCATGCAAATGGAATGCTGTCTCCACCAGGCAGCATAAGGAGGCTGCTGTAGTCCTGAGTATGCCATCCTTTGGATGAGACATTAAACTGAGGTCCAATCTGCTTGAGTTGGTGATAGCTCAGGTGGATGTAAAAGGATGCCGCCAGACAAAAAGAATAAGGGAAGTTTCCTGATGCCCTGACCAATTTTCCCCTAATAGTATAAATACCACTTTGGATCTCCCTGGAAAAGAGGCTACTAACCTAGTGGGACTGATTTGGGCAACAAAAGTTAAATAAAGTAAAGCAAATATATTTGTCCCTGGAAGAGAGGCTGTTAACCTAGTGGTACTAATCTGGTCAACAAAGGTTAAATAAAATAAAATAAATATATTTGTCCCTGGAAGAGAGGCTGCTAACCTAGTGGTAGTAATCTGGTCAACAAAGGTTAAATAAAATAAAATAAAATAAATATATTTGTAGAGTGTAATTGAGGGCATATACCAATTCCAAAGACATGTATCTGGAGTGTTTCTCCCTGGGCCTCCACTAAAAATAGGCTCTGTCCTAGTCAGACTTGCCTGATCAACAAATGTTAAATAAATGAATAAATATATTTGTGTGTTAGTGCCACTTAATGTTACATTTGTACAGCAAACACTGCTTTACGTTGGCTGCATTGATTTGAAATGAGCTGGCAGTACTTCAGCCCTGGATACAAGTGAACATGGCAGTTTCATTTTGATGATTTTACATTTTAGATTTCTCTAAAAACTGACAAAATATGCACAGGCAAAATGTCAGGCTGACTGACACACCACAGTTACTAGGATGTTGGCATACTGATTTAGAGGCCGGACGGCTACCAGTCATATTTTCACTATTCAAGAGAATTCTTGCTGTACAGAGACATGAAAAGAGGCAATATGTTTTTTTCTGTTTTTAAAGGTTTCTTTCACATTTCTTACTCTCCTGGCTCAAACCTGAGTGATCAGTCATCCAGTCCCACAGAAAAGGTGGCAAGCTGAACTACCCCAGAATACTGGCAACACTAAGTATAATTTGAAGCTCTATTTACTATTACAAATATAATGATGACCTTCTAATAATTAAATGTGCAAGAACTCCTTGGGCCAGATGTTCTTCCGCTACAGTTTTATAAGCAATGCTCAGAAGTCTTAGCTGCCATATTAAACAAAGTCTCTATAGTTACCAGGAACAATCAACAACTTAATGAAGAACTTGAAGAATCTCTCTTAATAATTTAGTGAAAACCAAATAAAGATGCCACATATGTAGACTATCAAAGATCAATAGCCTTTACCAGTGCAGATATGAACATTTCAGCAAAGATTACACTAGTGAAACTCACATCAGCTATACCCTGTCTTGTGTCTTCTTCTCCTCATGGAGGTATTATCAGAAATGTAAGTAAGGCTGAGAATGTCATCCTGTTAGTGAAAGGTATTACTCTAATCCACACTCCTCTGGAACAGTTCCTCTTGTTTGACTTGGATGAATATTTTTATTTTTATTATACCATTACAACTGACTCGCCATAATGAATGCTGGCAACCACTCCCGACTCTCATGTCTCACATCAGGGAGGAATAAATGGGGTGTACAGCTCTCACCTTGGAGAGGGGTGGGGTTGGAATGAGCAAGCCAATTGCATGAGCTGGAGAGAAGTTTGATGGTCAAACCAGGGGTCTGACCAAAAATAGCCCCCAACAAAAATAAGCATGACCTGTAGCTTTAAAGCTTATTTTTATTAATATATCCTGATGTCACTACAGAGAAACACAGAATAACAACAATACTGTCAGGTGCATTGGACATTTAAACTATGCAGTCATTACAGATCCCACAGTACTGATCATGCACCATGCTTACTGATTCAGTCTTCAAACGGCATTTATAATTGCTTGCTGTTAGTATTTACATCAATAATGTAGAATTAGTTCTATATGCTTGGAGCATATATCATCACACCTTTGCCATGATAACAAAGTAAGACACCTCTTAATATAGTTAAGCAATAACAGGCTTGACCATAATCTTATAAAATAATGAGATTCATGTGCCAATCTTGGAGAACCAATCACAAGTAATGGTATTTTGCTGTGGAAATAAGCATTTACCTTGTAATAACCACACAGTTACTTTTGAAGATGCCATTAACAAAGCGTGGATATTTCACAGCACTCAAACACCTAGGGGTACTACAATCCAAGTATTCATATAGTTCATAAAATTGTTTTATATGAAAGCAAGAGCATCAACTTCATATCAAAACAACACTGAGAGTCATATAAGTATATGAAAAGATGTACACAGGATAAATTGTGTTAAATGCTCACTGTTAAATGTGTCATTTAACTCAGCCTAGATACTTTGCAGAGTCTATTGCTTTGTGATTATATCCAAGTAGTCTGTACACAACTGCTGGAGAGTTTGCTTCAATAAAATATAACATTCCTGTGTAACTGGTCAGTGCCTTTACTGTCTATCATTAAGCCAATATGGATGTTACAGTGTGATCCATGAATGAAACAATTTACGTCATGATATTGTCCTCCTTCACTATTGCAGATCAGTGTGCCTGTATGTACCTTTAAGAAGCTATCCAAGGGCTTGCACAAGTGTATAAATACTTAGCACATGCGAGCCTGACTGCCATTTTGTAGTAAGATGTTAAAATGTAAGCATGTATGTATGTAAGGTCTATCTGTTAACTAGTCTGTTTGTATTTTATGATGCTGCTATCCATCCTGATGTGTTTCTATGTATTAAAGCATCTAAACAAAACACTCTGCCTGCTTGTCATCTGTGTTAGAGGAGGATGAGTGACATGGTGTCAGAAGTGGGATGTCTAAAATGACATGGTGTCAGAAGCAGCATATCTAAAGGATGTGATGTTAGAGGCGGCATGGCTAAAATGACTTAAGGCACTTGCTTGGAACTGGTGGAATATACAAGAGTGAATCATCCCTACAATGTGCATACTTCACAAAACAGGTCAGAAACAAATTTTAGATATAAAACTTGCTCAGCACTACTTCCTATTCACAAAATATGAAACAAGGTATACAGAACATTCTAAATGATATTTGCATAAAACATTATGTACGATATTGATAAAAGTATTCCAGCTAATACAAAAAATGTTTGAAATAAAGTCCAAATTGCATAAAACAAATAAAATAAGGGGAAATTGTTTCATTTTTCAATACATGCTTAATGAATCTGTATTTTTCATATTAGTCAAAGATATACGAGTTTTCAGAAGTGTATAAAGTGTTTGCATGTTTGTGCAGTATTGTAATAAAGTTATTTCACAAATTACAGCCATAACAGAGCATATTTCACAGAATACAGCCATTTCAGAACATATTTCGCAAAGTCCAGTATTTCGAAGAGTTTATTGTGCATTTGAATGTTATTACAAGCTCACAGAACAGTTTGTTTGTACATAATTACAAGGGCCATATTTTCAATGTGTTTGTACATACTTTGTGGGCATGGCAGATGAATTTTGAAAACCCATTGCATTTGTATTTGACAGTAATATTGCTGAGACCTGCAGAGTGTTTGAGCAAAAGTATGATATTTTTATACAAGCTGCTTTTTCTGATAAAGATGACTGTACAAAGGCATTTATTCTACTTAATTTAGCTGGGTCAGAAGCCATAGAAAGAGAACATTCATTGGTGTATGCACCTGCTATCTATACAGGACAGGGAGAAAACCATCATATTGTTGTACTGGCTGAGTCAAGAGAGGACCCTGAGTGCTTAAAACATAAATTTAGAGAAATGTGTAATCCTCAGGCAAATGTTACAATGGAAAGGCACTTATTTTACAAAAGGGATCAAAAGCTTGGCAAAACCTTTGCAGCATATATAACTGAACTGAGGAATAAGGCTAAAACATGCAGATTTGGTGATTTAAGGGATAAGTTGATAAAGTACAGACGTGTGTGGTATTAAAGATGATGCTGTGAGAAAGATTTTGCTTCATGACAGTGATTTAACTTTGAATAAGGCCATTGAGATTTGTCAGATATATGAGCTCAAAGAAAAGCACACAAATATGCTTACAAATGAGAATAGCTCTAGAAGGCACAGTAATAAAGCTCATGTTGATAGTATGCAGCATGTAGTTAAAAGAAAAAGGCCTAAGCACATGGCAGCAACTGTAGCCCCCTGCAGCATTCACTGGTAAACCCCAGAACGTTCTAGCAAATTCCAGAGTTTGCACAGTCACAGTGAAGCATAACAGTGAGTTAGCAAACTCATAGCATGGGCCCCAACCCAGTTTCATTGCCAACTGTAGTAATTGTGGTGGAAGTCATGAATCTAAAAAGGAAACATGTTTAGCTTTTGGTCACCAATGCCACAAATGCAATAAATGGAATAATTTCAAAAGGTTTTGTAAATCTAAAGGCCCACATTCTTTTATCAAAAGGGAACATTTTATGAAATGAGTTGATCAATTAGAAAGCTGCAACCCTATTCTTTATGTTGATGGTGAGTCAGTGCTTCATGAAACAGTCAATGCAGTAGATTTAAGGGCAAATAATGATGCATTTTGTACTGTTCGGATAAATGGTAAATCCATACAGCTCAAAGTTGATACAGGTTCTAAGTGCAATGTTATGTCAGCAAAAACATTTGCTGGAGTGTGTGATGGTGAAAGGCTTGATTAAGCAAGGTGTGCAAAGCTTGTTGCTTATGGAGGTGAAGAAATTCAGATGGAAGGCTCAATAGTGTTTTCATGTTACTCTGCTGGAAGAAGCTACGACTTGTTATTTTATGTAGTAAAGAGGCACATCCAGTCATTATTAGGGCTCAGAGACAGTTTGAAAATGGGGCTGCTTTCATTTAATAAGAAAGTCCACCAAGTCAGCTTGAAAGACCACTACTCTAATTTCACCCAGTACATTCTTTTCTACCTATGCTGATATTTTTGAAGACAAACTAGCCAAACTTCCAGTTGTGTACTCCATGAAGTTAGTCCCAGAGGTCAGTCCAGTTATCAGGCCAGCACGTAAAGTTCCAATAGCCATGCAGGACAGAGTCAAAGCCGAGTTAGATAAAATGGTGCGACAAGGTGTGATTTGTCCAGTTGCAACTCCATCTGAATGGGTATCTTCTATGGTGGTAGCTCATATGAAAAGCTCAGATGACATCAGAATATGTACTGATCCATGTGATTTGAATGAAGCACTAAAAAGACCTCTCATGCAATGTGCATAGTCAAAGAAGTCGCAGCTTTGATGTGCCACTGTTTTTTCTGTCTTAGATGCAAAGAGTTCATTTTGGCAAATTCAGCTTGACAAAAAAATCATCATTGCTCACTACTTTCAGTACTCTGTTTGGAAGATATAGATTTTTGAGAATGTCATGTGGGATAAATTCTGCAAGTGAAGTCTTTCAGGGTGCAATGCAGCAATTTTTTTCTGGGAATCCTTGTGCTATTATAGAAGATGACATACTAGTAGGAGGTCATGGTGAAGATGTGCATGACAGAAACCTCAGAAAAGTTCTGGAAAGGGCACGTCAACTGAATCTTAAGCTCAAGAAACAGAAATGCAAATTCAGGCTACAAGAAGTGATTTAAGTTGGTCATTATTTATTAGTACACGTGTATGACCAGACTCTTCTAAGAAAACAGCCACTCTTAAGATGCCAGCTCTAGACAATTTTCAAGCCCTGCACCATTTTCTTGGCATGGTTAACTACCTAGGCAAGTTCATTCCAGACTTGAGCCAACTTTCAGCACTGCTTAGAGAGCTGACACGTAAAGATGTATCATGGTCTTGGTTAGAGCATTTGATGTCCTGAAACAGAGAATTGCTAGTCTCTCAGATACTATGATGCTCACAAACCAGTTACACTTTCCTGTGATGCTTTGAAATTTGGTCTTGGTGCAGTCATTCTACAGAGGATCATCCTGTTGCCTATGCATAGAGAACTCTTACCCAAACTGAAATGCAGTATGCCCAGATCGAGAAAGAGCTTTTGGCAATTGTGTATGCATGTTCAAAGTTCTAAGATTATGTTTATGATAGACCTATTCAGATTGAAACAGACCCCCAACTGCTAGTCACTATCTTGAGAAAACCTATGCATTCAGTTCCAGCCAGACTGCAATGTATGTTGAGATTGCAAAAGTATAATTTCAAAATTGTCTACAAGAAAGGAAAACTTCTTTATCTTGCTGATACATTATCCAGATCACCCAGAAACACCAGAGAACAGCATGAGAATGTGAACCTTGATTTTGAGATCATGGAAATGAAATTTTTCTTCCACATGTCTTGATGAGCTGAAAGATCACACATCCACAGATTCAGTTTTGCTGAGGCTTAACCACTTTATCAATCAAGGATGGCCATCAAAGCAATGTAGTTTACCTCAAGAAGTGCAACCTTATTTTCCATACAGAGATGAGATTTTGTCAGACATAGGTATTATTATGAAAGGTCCAAAAATAATTGTTTCAAAGTCCTTGCAACCTCAGCACAATACTATCTTGCACTGTGGTCACCCAGAAACCAATTCTACCAAAAGAAGGGAAAGGGAGCTACTATTTCTGCCTTCTATGTCATAAGACATTGAAAGAGCACTTTTATCTTGTTCTGTGTGTAATAGTACTTACTAAGCCACATCACCAGAAGGAACCACTTCAGATAAACCAGATTTTGGACCTACTTTGGTCGACAGTAGCCACTGACATCTTTGAGTGGAACAGTCAACATTATTTGGTGTTAGCAGACTTTTACTCCAATTGGTTTGAGATTGACCTATTTCCTAACCTAGCATCCAGTACTGTCATTACTAAGATGAAGTGTCATTTTGCAGTGCATGGTAGTCCACGCAAAGTTATTTCAGGAAATGGCATGCAATTTACAAGCCAACAGTTCAAAAGATTTGCTGAAGAATAGGACTTTACTCATGTCACAAGTAGCCCTGAATACCCGCAGTCAAATGGTTTGGCAGAACATGCAGTTCAAAGTGCAAAACAGTTACTAGAGAAGTCAAAATGAGATAATAGTGATTTTCCTGAATGTTTTGAATCTCAGAAATGTTCCTCGTGATAAACATCTTGGTTTACCTGCTCAGAGACTTCTGTTAAGACAAACTAGAAAGTACAGTTGTGTACACTTACTATAAATGTAGATGTGCGAGTGTATTCACTGTTGCAGTCATCACATATGGGTTATTCCTGCCAGGGACTTAGTATTTCTGTGTTGGTTGCTGTCACTTGAGGACTGACGTCAGGCTGTCAGTCGTATAAAGTAAGGCAGCCGACACCATTACATCAGTTTTTCTTGCCCTAACCTGTCAGGAGTCCCCAAAGTAGGAGGCCAGGTTCTGGTGGAAGAACCCCACCAGTGGAAAATAAATACCAATATGTCCCTTGTAAGGAAAGGAGAACAACAAGGAAGAATGGTAACAAATGGAGAAAGAGAAAAAAGGGGGATGGAGGGAGGGGAAACCAGGACTGCAGCAGTGAATACACTCAAACATCTACATTTATGGTAAGTGTACACAACTGTACTATGTTCTTCATGTTTCACTGTTGCAGTCATCAAATTTGGGTAGATTCTCAAAGCTGAGGAAATGAGTGGAGGCAGTCAAGGAAGCTAGGGGCTGGCTAGGATGCCCTGCAAGACTGCAGAGGCAAATCCTGCCCTGGATTTTGAGTAAAGAGGCAGGTGGTAATGCTTGGTAAAAGTGTGAACAGATGTCCAGGTGACAGCCTCCATGATGTCCCTGGTGGGTCTCCTCTGAGGAAAGCTGCAGAGATGGAGGCTGCTCTGGTGGAGTGTGTCCTGACCCCTTGGGAGGAGGCTTACCATGCTGTTTGTAGCAGAAATGGATGCAGTGTGCTATCCATTTGTAAATGGTTTGCTTGGAGATGGCTTTGCCTTCTGCCCCTGTAGAAAAAAGCTGACCAGCAATTGATCAGACTTTCTGAAGGATTTAGTTCTGTCCAGATAGTATCTGAGCTGTCTGTGCACATCTAAAGAGTGAAGAATCCTTTCCCCCTTGTTCTGGGGATTAGGAAAGAAAAATGGGAAAATGAATGGATTGGTTGACAGCCACACTGGACACCACCTTGGGCATGAAGGATGGGTTAGTTTTGAGGGATACCCAGTCTGCATGGAAGATGATGAAGGGTTCCACAGCCATGAGTGCTTGCAGCTCAGAGACTCTTCTGGCAGAAGTGATGGCCAGAAGGAAGGCTGTCTTCCAGGGGAGAAATTTTAGCTCTGCAGAAGAAGCTGGTTCAAAAGAAGGCAGGGCGAGTTTTTCCAAGAGAAAGTTAAGGTCCCAAGTCAGTGTTGGTGCCCTTCTGGTGGGCCTCAAGTTGCTAGCCCCTCTGAGGAACTGTTTGATCAAAGGGTGTGAGAAAAGGGGCTGCTCAGTGGGAAAATGAGCAGAAATAACAGAGGCATGAATTTTTATAGAGGAGAAAGACAGACCACTGTGTAGTAGGTCAGCTAAGGAATCCAGGATGAGAGGGATGGAGGGCTGTGCCATATTGCCCCCCCTTAGCCTGGATCCAGGGGCAGAACCTTTTCCATTTATCTGCATAAGACTTTCTGGTGCTAGGGCATCTGGCCTCATGGATAACATCCAGAACCTGTTTGCTTAGTATGGCAGATTGGTTTGGGGTTAGGGAATAAGCCAAGCTGCCAAATTGAGTGTCTGCAATTGGGAATGCATGAATTCCCCTTCCCTCTGGGTTAGGAGGTTTGGAATCTGAGAAAGATGCCATGGGGGCAGTGGGGACGGGCTCTGCAGCAAGGGGTACCAGAGCTGTCGGGGCCAGTCTGGAGTTATAAGAATGGTCCTTGGTTTTTCCTCCCTTATTTTGAGGAGTACCTTGTGGATGAGAGGAAGGTAGGAAAGGCATAGACTGAGAGGTTGACCCAGGGGAAGGACAGGGCATCCAATTTCCAAGCCATGCAGTGATGCTCCCTGGTGCAAAATTTGCTGAGCTGATGGTTGGTGTGGGAGGCAAAGAGGTCAAACTTCGGGGTTCCCCATTTCTGAGTTATTAGGGTGAAGGTACTTTTGTTGAGCTGCCACTAGTGTGGGTCCAGAAGGTTTCTGATTAACTGGTCTGCCATGGAGTTGAGAGAGCCTGTTAGGTATTGTGCTAACAGGTGTAGTTGCATGGAAGAGGCTGTGAGCCAAAGGGTAATGGCCAGCCAACATAGAGGGTAGGAGTGAGTCCCTCCCTGCTTGTTGATGTACCACATCACAGTGGTGTTGACTGTTTTGATCAGGAGAACTCCTGGAGAGAGAAGGGGTTTGAAAACTATCAAGTCATGCTGCACAGCCATCATCTCTTTTTGATTGATGTGCAGGGGGATTTGCTGTGAGCTCCATTGGCCCTGTATGCACCTGCCATCCAGGTGTGCACCCCAAGCATAGTCTGATGCATCTGTGGTAAGGGTCTGGGCAGTGGGGTGTGGAGAGAAGGGCAGTCCCTTGTTGTGGGAGCATGCTGTTGCCCACCAAAGAAATTCCTTTCTGAGGCAAGGAATTATAGGTAGAAGAGTTTCCAGGTCTTGAGAGTGTTGACACCAAAGGCTCTTTAGGTACCACTGAAGTTTCCTCATATGCAGTCTGACATATGGAATGAGGAGTATGCAAGATGCCATGAACCCCAGGGCTTGCAGGATTTTCCTTGCAGAAAGCTGGGGCCTGGTGGCCAGTTGTGAGAAGTAGGCTGACAGGACCATTTGTATCTCTGGTGTAAGGTATGCGATCTGGGATGCTGTGTTCAAACTTGCTCCCAGGAAGATTATCTTTTGGGTGGGCACCTGTTTTGATTTTTTTTCTTGATTGTGTACCCCAGGGAGGTTAGTAAGCTCTTTATAAAGGTCAGGTGCTTGAGCAGCTTTTCCTGACTGTCTGCCTGAATAAGGCAGTTGTCTAAGTATGGGTAAATTTGAATATTTCTTTGTCTGCAAAAGGCAACGGCTGGAGCCAGGAATTTTGTGAAAACTCTGGGAGCAGTAAATAAGCCAAAGGGAAGTGCAGAGAACTGAAAGTGTTGAGATGCTGCCCCGAAGCGGAGATATTTTCTGCATGATTTCCTGATAGGAATGTGAAGGTAGGCCTCTTTTAGATCCAGGGTGGCTAGCCAGGCATCCTTGGAAAGCATGGGTAGCAGCTGCTGGAGGGTGAGCATTTTGAATTTTGGAAATCACCAGGAAGGTGTTTAGAATGGATAGATCGAGGATGGGGTGCCAGGTGCCCTCTTTTCTGGGCACCAGAAAAAGTCTGGAGTAGAAGCTTTGGCCTATCTGTTCTGCTCTACTGCACTCAAAGAGAGCAGGAAATGGATTTGCTTTTGAACCTCTGCCCAGTGATTTGGTGGTAGATCTGGGAACCCTTTTGGGGTTGGAAGGGTGTGGAAGGAGAATTTGTATCCCTGAGACACAATGTTCAGAACCCATTGGTCCTTGGTAATGGTGGCCCAGGTGCTTGAGTGAAAGGAGAGTTTTCCTCTTAGGGGCAAGTGAAGGTGGGCAGAGGGGAGGTTGGGAAGAGGTGAGTCATTGTGAGTTCTTAACATAAGGGGGTGGCTTAGAACTCCCTAGTTTTGAACCGGAGGTAGTCCACTGCTTACATCTCTGCATTCCCAGGGGCTGCTATCTGGGGGGTCTGTTTCTGTGTGGCCTAGGCAGGACCTGTTTACTCGGAGCAGGAATGTACAATTCTTGGAGGGACAATGTCTGCTGAACCTAGGGAGCTGGACTTGTAAGAAATATTTAACTGCATAGATTTTGCTTTTTCTTCCATATTTTTAAAACCTCTTCTGCCTTAGTGACAGATATGTTATCTTTGTGCAAGGGGGCATCCAACAATTTAGATTTGACATGGTCTGGCAGGGGTTGTTCCATAAGCCATGCATGCCTTCTTATGACAGATCCAGTGACTGCTTCCCTGCAAGAAGCTTCTAGGGTGTCAAAACCACAGTGCAAAGTGTGTTTAGTTATTTGACTTGCAGAATGCATTAAGTCTTGTAAATCTTTAGATTCTGCCCAAGCAGGAAAGGAAGACATTTTTTTGTTTAAGGAGTTCCAAGGTATGTTGCTGATATTTAAGCATACGGAACTGACAATTTAGTGCCCTGATGGCAAGAGTAGCTGAGGTGTAGACTTTTTTACCCCATCTGTCCAAAGTTCGGGAATCCCTGTCTGAGGGGGTGGGATGCTTAGCACATGTTGCTTTAATCACTTTAGATCCTTGAGAAATGACCTCAGGGTCAGCTGTAGGATTTCTAAAAAGATATTTGTGTGAGTCAGGGACTCTGTAGTACCTGTCTGGTTTTCTGGGAGCAGGAGGTAGAGCATCAGGAGTCAAGCTGGATTCAAGGAAAACATCATCCGCCACATCCAGGACTGGGGGTATGGCCAAGGATCTGTGTTGCGGAAGGTCTAGAAATTCCCTGAGTCTCTTTTTAGACTGAAGGTAGTCCTGACTCTCCCATTGGAAATGCTCCCTTAAAGTATGCAGGGTTTCCCCAAAGGAAAAATCCTCTGGGGGAGAGGCTGAAGGAATGGATTCCTCTGCATCAGAATCCTCAAAAGTGGAGAGGGGTTGCATGTCTTCATAATCAGATGCATCAGATTCATCTGACTCTTGTTCAGACAAAACTACTGGGGACAGATCTCTTTCCTTTTTGAGGGGGTAGCTTGGCTTCCCCGATCAGCATGATAAGGTCTTCCTTTGAGTATTTGAGACTAAGGCAAGGTAGCAGGTGCCTTGAGAGTGGGCAGTCAGTCTCTTGGGTGAGGTTCGAACCCTGGGCCTAAGGAACTCAGTTATTTTTGAAAGAACAGTAGTCGTGAAAGAATACATTGGTTTGTGTCATGGTTCGGTGGTGCGAAGGACTTCCTCGGACGCCGGTGACTGCTCAGCAGCTCTGGACCCATCCAAGGTAGAGACAACCGCAGGATCCTTAGACGAAGAAGAGTTTTGCGGCATCTCAGACTCTGAAAGGGTCTCGTGGCCTGCAAATCAACTGAAGCGGCCATCAGGGGCTGAGAAAGTGCCTCACTGAGAACTGGAGGACTCATGACTAGCTTAATGGAAGCATCGTCAGTAGGTTTGGACCTGTGTAGTCTGTCTCTGTCTTTATCTTTATGTTTTTTTGGAAGATCTACTGTTGGATGGCTTAACGACACCATATCGGAATTCGAGGACTGTAAACAAAAGTATCTGTCTACAATAAGGGACAATGATGGATAGTTTTGGTGTTAAATAAAGCACAGAAGCAACAACAGGGGACGTCGTGGTCTGGGCCTAGACAAGTGACACAGTAAGAGTGAAAGTCTCGGTGTGGTTTTTGCTTTCCACAGGCGAGACAATTATTAACTTTTTCTGACATCGGTTAGTGCAAGAAAAAAGGATCCCCAATGGGGTACGTATCTTTAGAAGACTCCAACTTCAGTTCAGAAACGAAAACTCAGGTAGCAGCCAATCGGCACTCATACAAACTACTTCTGCTTCAGGCTCCATGGCAAGAAAGACTGATGTAATGGCATCTGCTGCCTTACTTTATACCACTGATGACCAGATGTCAGTCCTCAAGCGACAGCAAACAAAGCAGAAATACCAAGTCTCTGATATTCTTGCTGGCCGAGGGCTACCCTGGCAGGGATAACCCAAATGTGATGACTGCAACAGTGAAAAGTACAGTTGTGTACACTTACCATAAATGTAGATGTTCGAGTGTATTCACTGTTGCAGTCATTACATTTGGGTAATCTGCTGGCAGGTTGCCCTCAGTCGGCCTGAATTCCAAAGTCTTGGGTCCTGCGTCAGTTGCTGTCTCTTCCTCCATGATGTCAGGTCATCAGGGGTATAAAACAAGAAGCTGATGCCATTTTCTTTAGTTTTTCTTGCCCCAGATGTTAGGTGCCCCCAAAAAGGAAGCAAAGATTTATATATATATATATATATATATATATATATATATATATATATAAACTATATATACATGCATCAATATAAACTTTACCTTCATCTACAAGCAAATACACCACATAGGTTGCAGAAGATAGAGAAGGAAAGATAAACTCCAGAATGAAAGGGGGGATGGCGGGCGGATAACCTGGACTGCAACAGTGAATACACTCGAACATCTACATTTATGGTAAGTGTACACAACTGTACTATGTTCTTCGTGTTTCACTGTTGCAGTCATTACATTTGGGTAGAATCCCAAAGCTATGGTTGGGAGGCTGGAGCTAAACAGCATTAGGTGTGGCTATAAGGCCCTGCGGAACTGCCTTGGACTTAGAGTAGAGAGGCAAATGATAATGCTTTGTAAAGGTGTGAACAGAACTCCAAGTTGCAGCCTCCAGAATGTCTTTGGTTGGTAGTCCTCTGACAAAGGCTGCTGAAGTAGCTGCAGCTCTGGTGGAATGAGACCTAATGCCCTTGGGCACAGTTTTACCATGGTGTAAGTAGCAGAAACAAATACAGTGTCTTTTCCACTTTGAAATAGTCTGCTTTGAAATAGCCTTTCCTTCTGATCCTGCAGCATATGTCACTAGCAGTTGCTCAGTTTTTCTTAGAGCTTTAGTCCTGCTCAAGTAGAATCTTAGCTGTCTGTGTACGTCCAAGGAATGCAGAATTCTCTCCCCCTTGTTCTGCGGATTTGGATAAAAGGTTGGCAGATGAATAGTTTGGTTAAGAGACACACTGGAAACCACCTTAGGCATAAATGTTGGATTTGTCCTCAGAGACACCCTGTCTGGGTAAAATATGATAAAAGGCTCCACAGCCATAAGGGCCTGTAGCTCTGAGACTCTTCTTGCTGAAGTCATTGCTAGAAGCAGAGCTGTTTTCCATGATAAGAACTTTATATCAGCAGTAGCAGCCAGTACAAATGGAGGCAGGGTGAGCTTTTCTAACACGTAATTGAGGTCTCATGCAGGTATTGTTGATTTTCTAGGAGGCCTTACCTTTTTGGCTCCTCTAAGATACTGCTTTAGTAAAGGATGAGAAAAGATTGGTGGCTCTGTATTATAATGATCCGAAATGGCAGAGGCATGGATTTTAATTGATGAGAAAGATAGGCCTTTGTCAAGCATCTCATTCAAGTATTGTAATATCTGAAGAATATTTGGTTCTGCTGTATCAGTTCCTTGTGCTAGATTCCAAGCACAGAATCTCTTCCATTTATCAGCATAAGATTTTCTAGTACTAGGCCTTCTGGCTTCCAAAATGACATCCATCACAGATTTACTGAGAGGTGTTGTTTGTATAACTATATGATCAGCCATGCTGCCAGGTTCAGTGTCTGGAGTTGATTGTGCAGGATCTGATTGTTTTGCTGGGACGACAGTTGAGGTCTTTGAGGTAAGGTCCAAGCTGGGTATTGAGACAAGTTCCTTAGGATTGGGTACCAGTATTGATGGGGCCAGTCTGGGGCAATTAGTATCATCTTTGGTTTCTCTTGTCTGACCTTTAGGAGGACCTTGGGAAGAAGAGGCAAAGGAGGAAAGGCATAAACTGATAGGTTTTTCCAACTGAAGGATAGGGCGTACACTTTCCATGCTTGTCTGTGATAAGTCCTTGTGCAGAATCTTTTCAATTGGTAATTTTGAGGAGAGGCAAATAGATCTATGTCTGGGCTCTCCCATTTCATTGTTATCATGCTGAAGACTTGAGGATCTAGTTTCCACTTGTGAGGGTCCATGAGGTTTCTGCTTAAGTCGTCTGCCAAAGTATTTTGTTTTCCTGGCAGGAATTGAGCTTGAAGATGTATTTGGTAAGTCAAAGCTGTGTCCCACAGTGCCATGGCTAATCTGCAAAGGGGTTATGAGTGCGTGCCCCCCTGCTTGTTTATGTACCACATGACTGTGGTGTTGTCCGTTTTTATCAGTAGCTGTCCTGGATGAAGTAAGTCCTTGAAGGTTGTCAGGGCATTTTGAACAGCTAGCATGTCTTTCTGGTTGATATCTAGATGCATTTGTTTTGGGGTCCATATACCCTGAATGCATCTTCCCGCCATGTGGGCCCCCCATGCATAATCTGATGTGTCTGTTGTTAAGGTTTGGCTGGTAGGGGGTAGAGTGAAGGGCCGTCCCATGTTTTGGTGACATGCCTTTGCCCACCATAGAAACTCCTGTTGTAGGCAGGGAATGAGAGGAATCATTGTTTCCAGACTGTGACAATGTTGACTCCATAAACGTTTTAGGTACCACTGAAGATTCCTCATATGCAGTCTTGCATATGGAATCAGTAGAATGCAGGATGCCATGAAGCCCAAAGCCTGCAGAATTTGTCTTGCAGATAACTGGGTTTTTGTTGCCATCAGTTTGTAGTCAGTTGCCTTTATTTGTCTGGTGTGAGGTAAGCCATCTGTGCAGTTGTAATCAAGCTTGCACCCAGGAATGTTATCTTTTGAGAGGGTACCAGTTGTGATTTCTTTTCATTTATTATGTACCCTAGGCATGTTAGAAGCCTTTTCACAAATGCCAGGTGTTGAAGAAGAATGTCCTTGTTCTCTGCTTGATTGAGACAGTTGTCCAAGTAACGATATATTTGTATACTTCTTTGTCTGCAAAATGCAATCACTGGTGCCAGGCACTTTGTAAAGACCCTGCGTGCAGTAGATAAGCCAAAGGGCAGTGCAGAGAATTGGTAATGCATTAAGCCAGCCTTGAATCTGAGGTATCTTCTGCACGATTGTCTTATTGGGACATGCAGGTATGCCTCTTTTAGGTCTAATGTCACCATCCAAGCATTCTTGCCCAGCATGGGCAGAAGCTGCTGCAAAGTTAGCATTTTGAATTTTGGAATGTCCAGGTATGTGTTCAAATTCGATAAATCCAGTATTGT
This sequence comes from Protopterus annectens, assembly GCF_019279795.1. Taxonomy (NCBI): domain Eukaryota; kingdom Metazoa; phylum Chordata; order Ceratodontiformes; family Protopteridae; genus Protopterus; species Protopterus annectens. The sequence continues at coordinate 268,002,802 of NC_056733.1, forward strand.
CAGCCAGGCCTTGTCCTTTCTGGGTACCAAGAACAGTCTTGAGTAACAACCTTGCCCTTTTTCCTGTTCTGCTACTGGCTGAATGGCCCCCATATCCATGAGGGACGTAACCTGTTTTTGTGCCTCTGCCCATTGCTTTTTTGGGAGATCTGGCCACCCATTTGCCATTGGCAGAGTATGGAAATGGAATCTGTATCCCTGTTATACTATGTTTAGCACCCACTTGTCCTGGGTTATTAACTGCCAATTTTGAGCAAAAAGTGCTACTTTTCCCCCTAGGGGTGCTGCCAAAAGATAATTGCTTGGTGAAGGCAGAGGGAAGTCATTGGGACTGTTTCCTGTAGGTTTGCGCTTTATCTCCTCCAGATTTGGAGGTAGAGGTGCCCCATTGCTTTGACCTGTATGAATCTTGCGCCTGGTATCTGGAACCATTAGGGCATCTGGATTTGCCCCTTTGAGCTCTGTCTGACACAGGAAAGGACCAGTTTTTTGTAGGCCAGTGTCTACTGAATCTTGGTGGCTGCACTTGTAAGAAGTCTTTACAGTTTGCATAGACTTAGCTTTGTCTTCCATTTTCTTTAAAACCTCTTCTGCCTTAATACCAAACAGAGTATCATGATGTAAAGGTGCATCTAGTAATTTAGCTTTAACATGATAAGGCAAATTTTGTTCCTTTAACCAGGCATGCCTCCTAATCACATATCCCATAACTGTGGCCCTGCAGGAGGCCTCTAAGGAATCAAAACCACATTGCAAAGTATGTTTTCCAACCTGTTCAGCTGCATGCAATAATTCCTACAATTCTTTATTTTCTGCACATTCAGAAATCAACATAATTTTCTGTTTCAGCAATCCCATAACATGTTGTTGATACTTGAGCATATGAAACTGGCAGTTTAAGGCCCTAATTGCCAAGGTTGCAGATGTATAAACCTTTTTCCCCCATCTATCCAGTGCCCTTGATTCTCTGTCAGAGGGGGTAGGGTTTTTTGCTGTTGAGGCTTTAACTCCCTTTGGACCCTGTGAAATAGTTTCAGGATCAGCAGCAGGGTTTCTAAATAAAAATTTGTGTGAGTCAGGGACCCTGTAATATCTGTCAGGCTTGCTGGGAGCCAGAGGTAAGGAATCAGGGGTCAAACTTGACTCCAAAAACACATCATCCACAATGTCTAAAACAGGGGGTATGGCTAAAGGCCTGTGCTGAGGGAGAAGAAGGAAATCCCAGAGCCTCTTTTTTGATTCTGAGATCTTAACTCTCCCAGTGAAAATGCTCCCTCAAAATATGCAAGGTTTCTCCAAATGAATAATCCTCAGGAGGTGAGGCAGATGGTATAGACTCCTCTGCATCAGAATCTTCATAGGGAGGTATAGATAATTCCTGATCAGAAGAGGAATCAGAAGAAATAGAAACCTGATCTGAAGATTCATAATCAGTGTCTTGCCTAGGCCTCTTATCTGGATCAAGGTAATAAGGTCTTCAGCCATTTTGATCATCTGTGTTTTAGGCATAGAGGCCTGTGCACATGGCTCATGCATCATTTTTTTTAGTTTTAGAAGTTGCTTTTGTCATAGGTTCATAGGTTCATCATTAGCAGCTATAGTTTTTGTTTTTTCACGCCACCTTTTTTCGTTGGAGAAACTATGCCCATTATTTTGCTGTGCATCCATTGGTCAAGATTCAATTTGTTCCACAGCATAGGAGTCTTTGTGGTGTGATATCTCTCCTCCCCTCCAGCACCTATTAAATACCGTGGGGGGTTTAAGTCTCCTCGCCTTGGCTCTGGGGATCTCTAGATTTTTGAGATGAAGCATGTTCATCAAATCTGCAACTGAATATAACTGGAGTTCTTTTTATCCTTTTGGTGAGGAACTTTTGTGGCCTTTCCAGCTGCTGCAAGTGTCGGGTCAGATACATTCTAACCTTATTTTTCCCGAAGGTTATCCTCTGTGTGAGACTTTCTGTGAGAATATCTGTGATGTGTGTGTGTTTTGGAACTCTTCTCCCCCAGTTTCAGTCATCTGCTTTGTTTTGTCAGCTCCTCCTCCCTGTGTTGTGTTTGCTTGTAAAAAAAAAAATAGAAAACAAACAAAGTGGGCCAGGACTGAGCCCTGTGGGACACCACTTGTGACAGGCTTTGAGTCTGACATGGCGCCAGCAACTCTGACCCTGTGGGTTCTGTCACTCAGCCAGTTTGCAACCCATCTTGTAATGTATGGGTTTACATTTAAGTTGATGAGTTTTTCAATGATACCCGGTGAGTGGTATATGAAAAAGAAGCCGCCAGGTCTAGGTAGGCTGTATGGACTGCCTTGGCATGATCTGCCTTTGACAAAGCCAAACTGGGTTGGATCCAAAGTCTGCAAATTCCATATGTCTTTATTTATGAGATCCATTATGATCCTCTCCATGGCTTTGCAGATAAGGCTTGTCAAGCTTGTCTTTGGTTTTGCAGCTGCCGTCGGTTTGATATAAAAATGTTGAGGCCTGAATACACCCTCAGAAGCCGGTGCCTGTTCAGCGGCTCCAGACCCATCCGAGGGAGATACATCCATGGGTCCAATACTTTGAGCATCTCGCGGCATGCCGGACTCCACATGGGTGTCGGTAGGGGCCTGCGACTCGAAAGTAGCAGGTATCAGGGGCTGTGAAAGTGCCTCACTGAGTACAGGTGAACCGGTGACTGGCTTAGGAGAAGCTTTGTCGTCAGTTTTGGACATCGACTGTCTCTCTCTGTCCTTTTCTTTGTGCTTTTTATGTACTCTGGTAGTCGGATTGCTATCCGACTACATTTATGGGTAGTTAAATCTGTTTCCAAAATACTTTGAGGCAAACATATACCGACGCTTAATAGTGCGTTGGTTAAATCTAGCACAAAACCGACAGCCAGGCATGTTGTGATCAGGGCCTAGGCAAGGAATACAGTATAAATGGAAATCCTTATGAGGTATTTGCTTCCCACAAGTAATGCAATTATTAACTTTTTCTGACATCGGTATGGAGCAAGAAAAAGGTTTCCACAACGGGGTACTTAGCTTTAATGAAGACTTCGGTTCTAAAACTCAAACTTGAATATTTCAGTAATATTCAATTTTCACACTGAGCTAATTGAAGGAAGGACACTGAGGAAACTTGGAGCTATAATATATAACATTAAGTATCCTGTTTTTTGTTTATTTTCTTCTTTATTTCTTTGTTATTTACTGCACTTTGTGTACCGTGTATTTTTCTAGCTAGTTTCACTGTGTGTGAGGTATTAACTGGAAATTGTCCACTTTTATTAAACATCTGTTGGGTTGTTTGTTTCTGATAACTTGTTGCAGTTAAACTCTTTTTTCTAGAGGCTCCTTTAGCTGTTTAAAACTTTCATTTAAAGGCTCACTGCTGCTTTTCAGCTGTGAGAAACATTTCTGCAGTTTGTTCTAAGTAGTGGGGATATTTGTAGCATTTCCATATTCAGGCTTGTATTTGGGCCTAGTGTTTGTGGATGCTGTGTGTCTGAGCACATATTCAGGGACATCTTGCTTTAGCCAAAGCCATCAGGCATTTCAATGAGAGAATTGTTTGAGGTCATTGGCAGACTGAGGTCACCTGGACTACAGCTTAGATTAAGCACCTCATTGGTTCTTTTGGGATTTCTTTCTTAAAAGCTGTCTCAGGTTTCAACCTTCTGTTACCTAAGAAGTTCAGTTGTGAAAAAAAAAAAATTGTATCTGCTTTTACTGTATTTGTGTTTCTTCCTACTTCATTTTGCTTTTGCGTCATCTTAAAAGTACTCAATTGTATTTATTACTGCTTGGTGTAACTCATTCTAAGCCTTTCAGTTTAAGCACTTGGGCTTCAGACCAGTTGTTTTACATTAAGATGGTTTGTGGTCTGCACTGTAGTGGCAGAACAAGTAGCTTACATCCTTCTAAGTTGGGAACTGCTGATTGAGGGCTCAGTGTCTGTTATTCTAAAAGTGTATTAATTCTGGTTTAAGCACTTGGGCTTCAGGCCAGTTATTTTACATTAAGAGGGTTCGTGGTCTGCACTCTTGTGGGAGGAGAGGCTGGACTCTGCCCTTCTGAGCTGGGAATTTCTGGTTAAAGGCTTATAGTGCCTGCATATTTGAACTGCTTCTTACTGAAATTGGTACACCTTGTTTGCTGTAGCATAGACTAGATCCAGACCTGCTGAATCTAGCTTTGTTTGTATAACTTGAGCACTAATCCAGGCATTCTTTAAAGTATTCAATTGTATTATTACTGCTTGGTAGTAACTTGATTAAAGTGTAGCTATCATTCTAAGTCCTTTGGATTAAGCACTTGGGCTTCAGACCAGTTGTTTTACATTAAGAAGGTTTGTGGCCTGCACTGTGGTGGCAGGACAGGTAGCTTACATCCTTCTAAGTTGGGAACTGCTGATTGAGGGCTCAGTGTCTGTTATTCTAAAAGTGTATTAGTTCTGGTTTAAGCACTTGGGCTTCAGGCCAGTTATTTTACATTAAGAAGGTTTGTGATCTGCACTCTTGTGGGAGGAGAGGCTGGACTCTGCCCTTCTGAGCTGGGAATTTCTGGTTAAAGGCTTATAGTGCCTGCATATTTGAACTGTTTCTTACTGAAATTGGTACACCTTGTTTGCTGTAGCATAGACTAGATCCAGGCCTGCTGTATCTAGCTTTGTTTGTATGCTTGTTGTTAGTTTGCTTGTTATTTCCCTGAAACGCTAATTCCACCTAAAACGCAGCTTTTCAGCGCTTCTGTGGATCCCTAGTGATATCTGCATTGCTTACTGTACTTATTTCCTTGTTTCACTTGAAAGAAAGTTACTGATTGTCGTTTTTGCATTTAAGTTACCTGTAACACATTGCATTTAAGTTACCTGGCACTTGCTCACTAAAGCAATTATATAAGTCAGCACTAAAAAATTAAAAGCACTACACCCTCACAAACTCCCCTTGAGTACCTTGTTCCCCACTGGCCCTTCTTTTCAATTATAAAGGAATTCCCAATACTATTCCAGCATGTTCAAAGGTCAGTTGTCAATCTCCGCTCTGGTCCAGCTGGTGAATCTGGGAATCTTGAGGCAATGTTACAACTGCCTCATGCACACAGACAACCCTCTCCTCCTCCCAACAAATTCCAACACATGAAAGATGCAACCATATAGCCAAACTGGTGGCTTAGCTCTCTCAACTCAGTACTGGCGTAACCAGTCAGGAGGAGAAGGAAACCACACTCACTACAATTCCAGTCTCACATAGACCTACCATGACAGCAAACCAAATACATAAACACACAAAAACATACTCAGAGGCTCTAAATAAAAATCTGCCTAAGCAGCAGAGACCTCCAAAGCAGACACCCAAGCAACTGCTACCCCAAAACAAAACACGTGCAACACATAGCTCACAAAGCCAGTGTGCCAAACAGTCACAGCCCTTAAGGCTAAACAACACACCTGATACACTTGTAATAGGTGACTCTATCATCAGGCACACTGGCGTCCCGCTCACCAGGCTGAACAAGGAGAAGGTCACGGTGAGCTGCCTGTCGGGCGCTAGGATCCGCCACATAACACAAGCACTCAGGTCACTCCAAGGCAAGTACAAATATGACTCAGTCATTGTCCATGCTGGTGTGAATGACCTGAGACATACCTCCCTGGACTACATGAAAAGAGACATAGAGGAGCTCTCTGAGCATGTAGCCCAGGCCGATATGACCCTGACCTTGAGTAGCATCTTACCCTCACCAAGAATGATGCCACAATATGAAGACAAGATGATCAATTTCAACAATTGGCTTAAGTATTGGTGTCATTCAAAGGGGATCCAATGCCTGTCAGCCTGGGATGACATGCTCGACAAGCCACAATGCTTCACTAGGGACTGCTTGCACCTGTAACCCCTGGGCTTTCGGATATTAGCAAAGGCTCTTGCTACCTCCATAGTGCCTTTTTTAGGTAAGGCTCAAAAGACAAACCCACCTCCATAGGTATCACACGGGATAAGAAACTAAGAGTAATGCTACTCCATGCCAGAAGTCTAAACCTCAAGATGCACACACTCGAAACTCTCCTTAGCATGGAGAACATTGATATCTGTGCAGTAACAGAAACCTGGTTCAAGGCTCCCGAGAGCACCCCAGCACTACCAGGTTATACCTCATACCATGCTTTTCGGCCCCAAAACTTGGACCGAACCACAAAAGTAGGGGGGGGAGTATCAATATTCGTCAAAGATACCCACACCTCCAGGTTGGTGGCACAGCAAGAAGCATCAGAGACTATCCATGTGCAACTAACAGTGGGTAAAACTGCCTTCCAGTTTATAGCCTGCTACAGACCACCCTCCCAAACCCAGGAACCCCACTCGGCCTTCCTGAGAACACTGGAAAATATGAAGGTCTCTCCAAACACCATTATATTGGGCAACTTCAACTACCCAAACATAGACTGGGAGCATTACTCTAGCTCCAACACCCTAGCCCAAAGGTTCCTAGAATTTATAAACTCAAATGCTATGGAACAACTTGTTACCACTCCCACAACAGGGGAAAACATACTGGACCTGATCATCACCAACATGGGGACTCTATGCTCCAGACCAGAAGTGTATTCCTCACTGGTAAGATCAGACCATAAACTAATCTCACTGGATATTGACATCCCGACCCCACCCCCAACCACAGTGAAAAACTTCTCTAAAGCAAATTTTACACTCCTCAAAACCAAGGTGGAATCCTTCAAAGCCCCCGGGCCTGTGGAAAATACGGCCCAGACCGCAGAATCCTTTATAAATGCATTCTATGAACACCTTCAGGAATGCATGGATCATCACAATCCCAAATAAAACCAAGACCCAATCCTCCAAAGGCAGATGTCCTGTCTGGTGGACCCCAGCCATAAACAAACTATACAATAGAAGGAGGAAGCTACTACATGATAGAGCAAAATCCCAGAAAGGGAAGGCATCTCTGATCAGTATTAGCAAAAGCTATGGGCACTCATAAAATTGTCTAAGGCCAGCTTAGAGAGAAAAATTGCACAGGACACTAAGGATAATCACAAGGCTTTCTTTAGTTATGTTAGGAACCTGGGTGGGAATTACCAGATATGCTCAGAATTAGTCCAAAATGACAAAAAATACACCGAACCCACAGACATTGCCAACATCCTAGCTGACAGGTTCAGTGCAAACTCCCCCCCCCACCAAAAGGGCAAATATCTATCCCAGCAGAGTGCTGCCCCCCTGACATCTCAGATGCTCAGGTAAGAGCCGCCCTCTCCAAAGCAAAAAACACAGCATCAATGGGACCAGATGGTGTCCCAGGCTGCGTCCTACATGAACTCTAAGAAGAGCTAAACCCAAACATAAAACTACTGTTCAATCTCAGCCTTACTACAGGATATGTACCCAAAGACTGGTGTACAGCAACAGTGGTCCCTCTCCACAAAGGTGGTGCCTCAACAGATCCTGGAAACTATCGCCCCATAAGCCTGACTAGCTTGGTCTGCAAAGCTATGGAAAGGATCATCATGGACCTCATAAATAAAGATATTGGGGACCTACAGACACTGGATCCTACCCAGTTCGGCTTTGTTAAGAGCAGATCCTGCCTCTTAAACCTGGTTGATTTCTTTGAAACAGTCAACTAGGCCATTGACGAGGGGAAGGTGGTCCACACAGCCTACCTGGACCTCGCAAAAGCCTTCGATATGATACCCCACTCGGGCATTATAGATAAGCTCACCAGCTTAAATATAAACCCCTATGTCACTAGATGGGTTGCAAACTGGCTCAAGGACAGAAACCACATGGTTAGAATTGCTGAAGTCATGTCAGACTCCAAACCAGTTACAAGTAGCGTCCCACAAGGCTCAGTCCTGGGACCTCTCTTGTTCAGTATATATTTCTCGGAGGTACAGGCCAACACGGAAGGACTGTGGCTGGCCAAGTTCGCAGATGACTGCAAACTGGGCACCATAATCGACTCTCCAGCCGACACAAGCATCCTCCAAAAGGGCCTCATAGAAACAGACAACTGATGCCAGAGCCATGGCCTCAAGCTAAATGCCAAAAAGTGTATAGTCATCCCGTTTGGCAAAAACAAAGTGTCCACAAATTACCACATAGGTGGTAATTCATTAAGTACAGAAGAAGTAATTAGGGGCCTGGGGACCCACATTGATAGCAATCTCTCATTTGACAAACACGTGGCCAAAGTGGTTAGAAAAACATTTTATATAGCCCACCTAATCATGAAGGGATTCACATCTAGATCAGGGGAGGTCATCGTGCCTCTTTACTCATCCCTCATCAGGGCCATAATTGAGTACAATGCCCCTTATGGGAAGTACCTTACCAGACACTTGCAGCAACTGAAAAGACCCCAAAAGTACCTCACCAAGAGGATCAAAGGGCTCAAACAGATGCCATATGCTGCCCAGTTAAAAAAACTCCAGCTCTACTCAGTGGCATACCACCTGCGCAGAGGTGATCTGTGCCTGATGTATAAAGCCATATCCAACCCGGAATTAATGGGCATGCTGCACCTCAGAAAATCCAAATCCCATCGAGCTACGCGCTTGAGAGACTTGAACCTCAGCACTGAAATAAATAGGACATGCTGGAGGGACAGATTCATAATCCAGAGACTCCCTTCACTCTGGAATAAAATCCCAGTCCAGGTTAGGCAGAGTCCCTCACTGACTCTCTTCAAGAGGAATCTTGATGACTGGATGGGAGATCGTAGGTTTATCCCAGGTATCACTTCTGTGTCACTGTTAGACAGAGGCACAGTATACTAACCTCAAAAAAGGGCATAGCAAAATTAATTTAAAATGGGTGGCGAAAGCCAAACACACTCTGGCTAGGCTTATAAATGCCCTAGGGCAGATGGCCTAGTATGAACCTATGAACCTAAGTAGTCGGCCGACCGGCACTTGCGAAATGCTTCTGCTTCAGGCACCGCACAGCAAGAAAGACTAAAGAAAATGGTGTTGGCTGCTTGTTTTATAACCCTGACGACCTGACGTCATGGAAGAAGAGACAGCATCCGACGCAGGACCCAAAGCTTTGGAATTCAGGCTGATTGAGGGCAATCTGCCAGCAGATTACCCAAATGAAATGACTGCAACAGTGAAACACGAAGAACATCAGGAAGAACATCCACATTACCAATCAGTAGTCAATTGTTGGTTCCACGTGTCAATTAAAAGAGGTCAGTGAAAACCAATCTGTTGAAGAAACTTTTAACCCAGAAGTCCTACTAGGATAAGACCAGAAAACCGCTCAATCCATTACAAGAAGGAGAAGTGGTATGGATGCAAATATCCAAAGGTTATGATCGGATTGGTGTTGTGAAGAGTATTTGCCCAGAGCTGAGGTCATACAATGTGGAATCACAAGGAGCAGACTTTAGGTGGAATCAGAAGCATTTACTACCAGTGTCTGAGCCTGTACCACAGCACGTAGCCTATGAGAAAAACTCTTTATCTCAAAGTGAGTTGTCTGGTGTTCCAATTCCTGAGGAAGTTCCAGAGAATATTCTCATTCCCGTGATGAATCCAGAAGTTTCTGATAAGACTGTCCCTGTTGCTAAATTTGGTCCAGATTGTTATATTACGAGATATGGTCGCATCTCTAAACTGTGTAACAGATACAAAGCGACTTGGACATGAACATTGTGTTTTGTTTCTATTGTTTATAGTAATGCATGTCTAGCTCTGGCATTGTTTTTACAAAGGCAATCTTTTTAAGAGGGAGGATGTAGCTCAACGTGTGTGTATGTACCTTTAAGAAGCTATCCATGGGCTTGCATAAGTGTATAAATACTGAGCACCTGTGAGCCCGACTGCCACTTTGTAGTAAGCTGTTGAGATATAAGCATGTCTATATGTAAGGTGTGTCTGTTAACTAGTTAGTTTGTATTTTATGATGCTGCTATCCATCCTGATGTGTGTGTATATGTACTAAAGCATCTAAACAAATTACACCACCCGCATGCCATCTATGTTAGAGAAGGACAAGTGACAACTATGTTATCTCAGATGGCTTCCTGAAATAACTTAACCTATAGTAAGTATCTTTCATCTACTGCATGTGACTACATACACAACATTTACCTGTGGGGTCTTCTAATTTCAAATACTGTACATTTTAAATGAGAGAAGCAGAGTAGGCTGATACTAAGGCTTTTTTACTCCTGGCTAAAGGCACTGTAGTTGCAATAGTGTGCTATTATGACAGACACTTCCATTAAAAGGCACATTTCTCAAAGTCTAATTTAATATTAGAAACATTTTTTTCCATCAAATCACTACTTTTAATAATATTAGAAAGCTTGCAGTCATGTTCTAAGAGAACAAAGTCTGCTATATTCTAAGCATTTTGAGGCATGTAATGATCAATAAAACAACAAGGGTGACTTGTCTGCAGTACCAGAGTTACTCAGTGCACTTAAAACTTTGAAAAAATATTACTTTTGACATACCATGTTTAAGCCAGACAACCTTGCAGAGCAATTGGAACTCCTCTTTATATTGATCAAAATGAAGTATTAGTGATTTTCCAACAAATCCCCTTTAGTTGCTTGCTTCTCGCTTTTTGAAGTCTCAGTCATGGATCTACTGATGTTGTGACAGAGACGATCATGTGGCAGGCAAGGCAGGCCGGCATGGGTTAAACTGTAAAAAAAAATAATAATAATTTAAAGATATCACTTAGCATTACATGGTGCCATACTATTTCAGTACAAAATTTCATATTTTCAGGCAAATACCAGACAGTTTAGAGGAAAGATAACGTGACGATATCAAGGAGGTGAGTTATCATTTGACATACACACTGACTAAGGAAAGCACAGTTAAGTACTGGCCTTCAAGAGAAATTAAGAGGATTTAAAATGTAAGAAATACAACAATTCCATATTTGTGGTGCCTGAATCCTTTTAACAATTCGCTAAGCCATGGTGTTCTGGTTAATAAACTGATAAAAGAAGAAGCATATTTAATGGTTAGAAATCATTACTGTAATTGTGGACTATAACAAGGTTTTGTCATTCTCAGACATGCAATTTCTCTTTATATAAATAAAAACTGTTTTCATGAATATTTAACTTATGAAAGCTATCTTGCTTTCATTTCATTTTTTTCTCATTCCTATGTATTTCAGATGTACACATGGGAACAAACAACCTGAAAAGTGTGCACATTTTTCTGAGAATTGGAGCTAAAACTGAAGTTTGATCTGCGCAGACTTCCCAATAACTTTTTAATGACAAGACTCCAGTGTAGTAGCTTTTTTGACATTGTTATTGAATGGCAAGCTCCCTTGACAACCCAGCCATCTTAAGGTGGTCATATTTACCTGACAAAACTTCTGCATTCTGTTTTTGTTTTTCTTTTTAAGCTGTTTGATATCAGTTTCCACAACTGCCGGTTCTTTTTGTCTAATGGGAACAGGTGCTTCATATATGCTTTTCAGACATGCAAAATAGAACAAAAGTACAAATAAAATTCATGCAAAGGGAACAAATGTGTTACAAAATAAGGCAAAGAGAAATTCTTTGTCTAACAAATTAATAACATACTGATACCAGAAATATAATAATACAGGGTGGCCTAATGAATAAACAAAAAGTTCAAGTGACGCTTTCAACTGTATATGGCAGCTGCAGCGGTCATTTCAAAGTAGTGTTACACAAATAGCACTATTCCATCATTTAATGGGGTAACAGATAAAGAGTATAATGGTTTTCAACCCAATGGGGGCAAAATAAATTATTATAAGATAGCAACAGGAAAGTCTGAGGCTTAATGCATGTATAAGAAAATGAAACATATGACAAGTGCACATTTAATTTAGGTAAAAAAAAACACAGGGACAGATTCAATAACACGTACACTTAGTGTGCACACAATCTGTATTCAAGAGCATCCCTACCACATTTTTTGCAGTTTCTAATCACTTAGAAATAAATCATCCATAGTATTTAAAGCTGCAAGAAAATCAGTAGGAAAACTAAAATTAGGAGGAAGAAGCTGTGAGTTACGTTTGTGTCGTCTGTTTACTTAGAACAGTGTACACAGTGTAGGTGTTAATGAATCCCGGTGGCAGTCTGGAGAATTTAGCAAGTGAGAAGAATCCCTTATATGGTTTGTAGGTGTATATCTACTTTAGGTCTAAATACAGAATCTTTAAGTGAAAAGGTGTCTAGAGATGGCTTACACACCAATATCTGACTTTGGAAATGGCACCGAGGGTAGCAACGCAACTTTCAAAAGGTCACTAAAGCAGACATGATGAAAAATGCTGTCACTGTAAAATATTTGTACAGTGCAAAATGTAAAAAAAAAAAAAAAAGCAAAAAGTGCCTACACAAGAAGGAAATGATGATAGCGTAGTACACTGTACAAAGTCAGGGGTAGTAGATGGAGTGCATGTGAAGCTGGGTGATGTTATGCTCAGGGGAAATCTGTACAAAATATGTCAAACTTAACCTTGATGCAAAAAAAAGAATGTGCCAAGTAAAGCTGGTACATGAAATAAGCAAAGAATACTAAAAGTAGAAACTGAGACAAGCAAACAATATTTTTTTATTGGAATTCTGAGTGAGCCTGATTATGATACAATCATTAATGCAAATGTGAAAGATACACCTGAATTTTAGTTGCACAGTGGGCACAGGCAAATCTTGTTCCTTAGTGTATTTTTCAAACATTTAAAAAAAATACTGAATTGTGACGAACTGAAGTTATTACGTTTAATTAAGCTGTACACAAAACACGTATGGTAGGAAAATTAAAACTTGGTTTCAAATTATAAATGAAAATTACATCTCTTTAATGATCACAGTGACTAAAAGAGAAACCATGTCAGTCCTTGGAGAAATTCATGCAGTGATATGAAGTTAGTTAATCCATCCATCCACGACCCCTTTTCCCATTCTTTGCACATGGGATGAGGGTCTCACTTAAGCAGTGACATTCATCTAGAGCCAAGGTTTACACCACCAGGTGACTATCCCTGCCGTGGTAGTTCTTCCACACCACACACACTCACATGCACATTCACACCTATGGCCAATTTAGAGTGCTCAATCCAGTTACTGCATGTCTTTGGAATGTGGGAGGAAATGGGAGCACCTGGAGGAAACTCAATCGAAAACAGGGAGGACATGCAGACTCCACATAGAAGCAATTCCAGCCGAGAATCAAACTGGGGATTCTCTTGCTGTGAGGCGACAATGCTATTCGCTGTGCCACTGTGTAACTACATGATATTCCTTGACAGAAAAAAGGAGACAGTAAACTTTTCTAGTCTGACATTTTAAGAGTATTTTTCTATTTCCCTTCAAATATTGGTCTTTCTCTTGGTTTCCTGCCAAGTTGCAAGTTCTGCAATCTAAAATAAATTGCAAGTCAAACAAACGAGTGAATTCTAACACTTGCTCTTAAGCTTTTAAAAGCATTTTTGGAAGATGGTTTCAACCTCTGTTCTTTGGGGGCCTGTACTTCCACAAGGCTGTTACTTACTTATATTAGCATAGAAGTAACTGCACCTTGGGGTAATGGAAACATGAATCCAGAGGTCACTGTAGTTTGGAGTAATGTGAATGAGTTAACTCAAAGATTATTGTACCTTGGAGAAATGGAAGTATATTAACTCAGAGATCAGTGTACCTTAGTATAATGGGAATATATTATGTCAATAGTCACAGTACGTTAGCATAATAGGGCTATATTAACAGAGATCACTGTACCTTGGAGTAATGGGAATATATTAACATAGATCAATGTACCTTATCATAATGAGGATATACTAACAGAGATCACTGTACCTTGGAGTAATGGAGACATATTAACTAAGAGATCAGTGCACCTTGCATAATGGGGATATATTAGCAGAGATCCCTAAAGGTCTGCTTTTCCAATGATCTCAGTTACAGTTCTTGGAATTTCAACAGGGACCTCATCTCTCTCACCATTTCTATGCCTGTACCATGTGCACTAGTAAATCCTGGATACCTCTACAAATTTCCTATCCAATATCCATTCTGGTCATCCACTCCATGGGTGAAGACCCATCTTTGTAAAGAATTAATTCCACAGATCCAGGCTATAACTACCCACATAATCTTCTGTTTGTACCCCTCCTTCCTCATTGTCTTTCCTGATTAGGGTAATCCCTTCACATCTAAGATGACAACAACCAAAAAAGATCCACCAAAATGCAGTTTATTAAAACTCTCTGACGTCTCGGCCACAGCCTTCAAGGAGTACAAATAACACCAACCACTCTATCCATATATATATATACTAAAATACTCAATCAATGAGTTCAATTAAACAATCAATTAAAATTAAATTGTGTAATTACATTCACTTTAATCCCTTCACATCTACCTGCCATCACCTTGTGCAGCCATGTCACCCCCATCTACTTATTTTGTCCTCCAGTGAGAAGATCTCCAGCTCATCCAGTCTCATAGTATATCATTTTCCATCTAACCCTTGCACTTTCTTGTGAGTTTCCTCAGGAAGTCTTACAGTAAGCTGATGTCCCTTCTCTTTTATAGCCTTCAGAACTGGGCACAATATTCAAGGTGTGTTATCATCAAGGCTTTGCAGAGTGGAAGTATTACATCTTTGCTTATGGTATCCATCTCCTGAAGATACACTGCAGCATTCTGTTTGCTGCTGCCATTGCCCACTCATTCTGCTTTTAGCAATCCAATTTATTAGTGACCAGCACTTGCCTTCCACTTCAAATTCCATTTCCTTGTTATCCCATCTCTGGATGCATCTCCAGCTTTCTCCTTTTACCTTACTTTATGCACCATACTTGGCTGTAACCCTCTGATGCCATTTGCCTTTGCTTTGTGTCCCCTGTGTTTCTTACCCTACATTTTCCCCACTCTCGTCTACCTACTGATACCCTGCTGTCCTTTCTCACACGACTTGCCAGGATATTAGTCAAAAGCACCCACCCACATTGTCTGATGCAGCTCTCTCCCATCCTATTAAAGATCCTATATCTTCCGCCAGTTTAATTTCACAGATACAGGCCATAACTAGACCACACATGAGCCAAGGACCTACCAAATATCCTGAACAGCTCACAAGCATGCTTCCCACTCTGATTATACAAGCTCTGTTGCTTTTTCATGTTGCCAAATTCTTGGAGCCCTCACGCTTTCCTTTTTTCAATTTTTTTTTTATTTTTTAAAATTGAAAAGTCATGTTTTTACCCAGCTAGGCTTTTGACATTGAGTTTAGACTCTTGGCCTACTAAGCAAATTTCAGATGAGTGGCAAATTAAAGGGTAATTAAGAGTACAGGACAGACAGTTACCACTTAACTTACCTTAAAATACAATACTCATGGACAATGAGTAAAATGTGAATCAGTATTTCTTTCAAAAAAGGCCAATTCCACAGGGCTTTTATAAGTAGACAGTCAAATCATACCTAATTTTGTTCATATAGCAAACACAAACAATATATACATGTACCCAACCAACTCAGGAAGATGAGACTCATGGTTTAACATCTCATATGAAGCACAACACACTCAGGAGTGCTGCCACCCCCCCTTGCACTGCAATGTCAGTACTGAAAATCAATCCATTCACCTCAGCTGGGAATAGACCCCACAGCCTTCTAATCTTCCCACATCAAGAGCAAGTGCCACTTGCACTGCTTCTGATAGATATAGATTTATATGATTTTGTCAAGCTGCTGTTCAGTGAACAGTGGTTTGACAAAGCCTTACTGCTCAACTTCCCATACAGCAAAACCCAGTAATATGCTTTAACATGGGTCCAGTATGGTGACAAGTTCATCACTCTTTCTTTTCCATGTTCTACAGTCTTTCACTGGATCCAAAACAATCAATCATTTTCATTGAGCTGTACACCACTGAATAGAGGCTCAACAAAATTTAGACATTGAAAACTGAGACAAAAGGGAAAATAATAGAACAGGCCAACAGCTTTAAGTATCTGAGAGGGTGGTTGAGTTGAAGAAAAGTCTGAATGACAAGTAAAATCTATAATCAGAGGAGCTGCATCTAAATGGCACAGGGTGTCAGTGGTGGCATGTGTCAGAAGAATGTCAAAGAAGCTGAAAAGTAAGGTAAAAAAACAGTGATATAACCAGTAGTACTATATGGCATAGAAACCTTGGCAGTGAAGGCAGAGTAGTTGAGGATCTTAGAAGTGATTGAAATGAAGTGCCTGAGATCACTGGCAGGATACACACTAAGGGACAGACAAAGAAATGAGGACATCAGAGCACATCCAAAGTAGTTGCAATTGCAGAGAAAGTTATAGAAAACAGTTTACCGTGGTTTGGGCATATGTGCAGGAAAGCAGAAGATCTGAGATAAACAACATGAAGGCAAGAGGAAATAAGGATGTTCAACAAAGGAACAGACTGAAGACCTATGACAGTCAGACATGACTGCTGAAGAAGGTAGCAGAGTGACAGAGAACTGAGTGAGGAGGTGACAGCTGATGCAGCACCCTGACTCTGTGCAGAAAATAGGAACAAGTGGGTTAATGATGATGATGATGATATACATTAACACATGCACACAAACATATTATATGTGCATGTGTGTGTGTGTGTGTGTGTGTGTGTGTATATATATATATTATATATGTGTGCGTGCGTGTGTGTGTGTGTGTGTGTGTGTGTGTGTGTGTGCATGTGTGTGTGTGTGTGTGTGTGTGTGTGTGTGTGTGTGTGTGTATATATGTATATATATATATATATATATATATATATATATATATATATATATGTGTGTGTGTGTGTGTGTATATTTATATATAATGTGTGTGTACCTAAAATTATCTAAACATAGGATCGACAACAAAATATCTAAAAGTAAAAAGATCTAAACTGAAAAACAATGACAAATTTGAAATTATGCTACGAAAAGGTAAATGCCCTTTCTCCAATGTTGTGTGACCCCAAAGTTAGTAAATGTAAGAGGGTGTGGGGGTTTGCCCCCTCAAAACCCTGAGAAAATGAGGTTAGACTTTGACACATTTTAAACTGGTTTTCTATGTGGTTAGAGACCAAAACCCTTATGCATCTCTGAGACAAATCATGGAAACACTGCCAAAAATTCAAAACACCCAACTCCCACACCGAATACAAGCAATTCCGTAATCAGCTAAAAAAACAAATAGCCAAAGACCAAAAATCCTACTATTACAAACTTCAAAATAACCATAAATCAAAAACAAACTTCTGGTATCTCCTCTCTCCACTCTCTGTCCTCTCCAAATAGATAACCCCTCCCCTGACCTCTCTGGCTCTCCTGACCATGTCCTAGCTACTCAGTTCAATTCATTTTTTTCATTGACTCTATACTTCATCTTTCCTTTTTTCCAACAACCCCTCATCCTCCCTCCCCAATCCAGCCCCTCAACCTCAATGCCTATCTCCTCCTCCTTTACCCTCAAGCCCATGCCTTCCATCTCATAAAAAAAAATTATTAAAATTAAAACTTGTGCCCCTGACCCCTGACAGTATTCCATCTAAGTTCCTCAGGCGCTGCTGCTAGCCCTAGCCCTACCCATCTCTGCATCTAATAAACATCCATTCCCAAAGTCCTATGTACCCCTCTCTGGAAAAAAAGCCTTCATCATTCCCCTCCACAAAAAAGGAGGCAACAAATACAAGCTCAAATTTTACCCCAATAGCCATCCTCCCTATCTCTAAAAAAAAAAAAAAATGTATCCACCTACAACTCTTACCCTACCTGCTGGACAATCAACTACTAACCCTTACACAGCATGGTTTCAGACCCGGACACAATACCACTACTGCCCTGTGCTCCTTTCTTGAAATCATCAACTCTGCTCGCGATTCTGGCAATATAGTATGTACCCCCCTTCTTGACTTATCTAAGGCTTTTGATATTGTTTTCCACAATCTCCTCCTGTCCAAGCTCTCTGTTCATAACCTTTCCTCCTCTTCCATTAACTGGTTCACCAGCTACCTCTCTGACAGGAAACAAGGCGTAAAGTGGGACAACTCTATCGTTTCCTTCCTCCAAAGTCCAGCAGGCATTCCACAAGGATCTATATTGAGCCCATTACTCTTCATCCCTAACGCTAGACTTGTCCAATACGTGGACGACTCCAGCATTATCTGCTCTGCCAAATCTCTTTCCAAACTTACGAACTTAACTCAAGAAGCTTTCTTCTGCACTGAGTCCTGGATGCTAGATAACCATCTAGCTCTCAGTGCATCAGAATCCAAAATTATGATATTCACCCCCTCCAGGCACACCAAAATTGACAAAACATCCTTCTCCATTTTCAGCCATAATAACACCTCTATTGAAGCAGTTCCCTACACAAAGCTGATGGGTGCCCTTATTGACGATCAATTAAAATTCGACATACATATACAAACTAATATTAAACCAAGTCCAGGAGGATGAGGTGCCTAAAACAAAACCAATAAACAGGAAAAAAACACCAGCAAGCCGTAACCACCTTAAAACATTTAATGTGTTCCACAGCAAGCAAAGCACAACACAGCACACAATGCTAACGCTGAAACTACTACCAGTTCATTTTCGTCTCTAACTTCATCAGAAAAATGCTGACAATCCAAACCCCTCCCCATTCATACCTTTGCACACTGCCAAAACGTAAAATCATGTGACACTGAATTAAATTTTAACCCTTTCCTAAACATACCTTAAAACAGGCATAATAAATACAAGCATAATAAATACTTTTCCCTGTTTAAAACACTTTTAAATATCTAAAAACACACTTTCAAAACCTGTAGTAAATAAACAGATAGATATAAAAAACAATGAATGCATGTTAAAAATGAATAAATGAATGTAAAAAAACATCAAGTAAAATCAATCTTGTTGAACAATATTTCAAACCACGTGTGTCAAATTCATAACTTCGCTGCTCTTAATTTTAAAACTGGGGCTAGGGAGACCATGTCATTCAAACCCTGCCACCTATTGACTTCTAATACCAGTTACCAGTAAACCTCTCTATATTCCAACATGGTCTCCCAAGAACCACCCCTACCCTCCATTACCACTTCATCTAATACAAAAAAGTGTAAGACTCACCTTCACAGCTCAAAGT